>NC_042976.1:43401679-43492839 GCF_901001165.1 Salmo trutta
ACTGGATTGATCTATTCACTGCTCAGGGCTTTAGACCACAGTGTACTGTTAAATCAGTGGGTGTAAAATAAATAATGTAACGGTGCTGTAACTGATGGTGTGTTTTGGGTGTGCTTCCTTCAGCTGCATCATGGGTTTTGTCAGTAAGGAGACTGAGAGGGCCCGTCTGAAGGACAAGGAGCCTGGGACTTTCCTGCTGCGCTTCAGCGAGAGCCACCTGGGCGGGATCACCTTCACCTGGGTGGAGCAGTCCGATAGTGGTGAGGCCTGCTCGGCTGTAAATTACTGTGGTGTCGTGAAAGAATTATCTTCACTATTTGGAATTTTTGCATCTGCTCTTGAGCCAAAAGGGGACCCCTACATGGAAAGAAAAATTGTCCAGAAATTACCTGATTAGACATAAAGGGTCACACCTCCCCACACCCATTAGTAAAATCATATTGTTTGCCCAAAACTAGTGATTTGTTTGGTTTCATAAGATAATAAATTGATTCATATTTTATCTGAACCATGCAGTCAACATTGAAATCCACAAAACAATTAGCATCTAAACTTCCACAGTGTCTTTAACATTGATTCTGTAAACATTTAAATCTGATTGGCGCTTTGGTTGTGTTTGTGTCAACAGGAGAGGCCAAGTTCATCTCGGTGGAGCCGTACACCAAATCACGCCTCAGCGCTCTCCCGTTTGCCGACATTATCCGGGACTACAAGGTCATCACAGACGGAGAGGTCCCTGAGAACCCACTAAAGTTCCTCTACCCAGACATCCCCAAAGACGAGGCCTTCGGACGACTTTACAACAGCCAGCAGAACAAAGGCAAGATGTCTGCCAAGACATGTTTATGATGGAGAGGGTTTTGGTTTGTACTGTATATAAAATAATTCTGACCACCTAGGTTCCAGCAACTTCTCTGTGAGTGAGAGTAAGTATGTTATGGGATTGCATCATTTTCTACTCATTGTTAGGTGGTGATGTGTTTTTAACTGTGTGTTACCTAGTTACTGGGAATTGGTGTGCAACATGCAATTATCGCTCATAAACAACCCAGCAAACCAGGAACATTCCCAGCACAATAGCTAAGATTCACATGAAGTTCTAATTAAGGTTTTATCTAACATTAGGATAATAACAACCCCAAAACATTCAAAGATTGTTTTTGATAAGAAAATGTATTTTTTCTTATTTTTTTATTGAACTATCCTTGGAATATTCTCCTAACATTCAATAAAATGTTGCGCACAGCATCTTTAACAACCACCTCAGAACATTCCTCAAATGTTCTCATTAGGTTTCCAAGTAATGTAATAACACAATGTACCAGTAATGTTTTTAGAACATACTGTCGCAGCAAAATGGGAGAGCAATAGAATTGGTTCTGAGAAAACATTATGGAAACGTTCTGCTAATGTTGATGGAGATGTTATTAAGAACACCCATAACAACAAGCAGGGAATATTCCCACAATGCTCTCCTAAAGTTATAGTTTTCGTTATGGCATGATTGTTCCAATAACGTTCCCTAAACGTTCTTCAGCAATCATGTCTGGATTCAATTAAATTGCTTCTGAGAAAACAACATTACTGGAACGTTTCGCTAACATTAATGGAGATGTCATCCGAGACACCTTCCCAGGTATAGGATCTTGAATTGACCAGTTTCTCACAGCAGGAAAATAATCCTGCAGCAAAAAGAAATGTGAATTACTTTGTGGATTATAATTAATACATTTTAGTATAGATTGATACATTTTTTGTTTTGGCAAATCAAGTCTGACATTTTAAAGTTGAAATTACAAACGTTGGAAGCATTTTTAAACCTCAAGTACATTTCAAGTTTTCATTTCCTGTGGCACAGGAACATTTATCCAGCAACCAGGTGGTCAAATTAAGACCCTGTATAGGCCTAACAACCAATTATGTGTATTGATAACAACCAGCAGCCCAGCAAACTGGGAACCTTCCCACAACATCAGCTAACATTCCCATTAAATTCTAGTTAGGGTTTGAGCTAACATTAGGATGATAACATCCCACAAACATTGAAAGAATGTTTTTGATCACCAAATATGTTTTCTAAAAACGTTTTGAAATTAATTATCCTTGTAATGTTCTCCTAACATTCACTAAAATGTTCTTCACAATATCTGTAGAAACTACCACAGAACATTCCCCTAAGGTTCTCATTAGGTTGCCAGGGAATGTAACCCAATGTTCCGGTCATATTCATAGAATATACTACCGCAACAAAATGTGGGAGCAATAGAAGTGGTTCTGAAGAAGCATTACAGGAACGTTCTGCTAATGTTGATGGATATGTTATTCAAAACACCAACGAGCATGGAATATTGCTACAATGGTCTCATAAAGTTACAGTGTGACATTATGACATGTTGGTTCTACTAACTTTCCCTGAACATACTTCGGCAATAAAATGTTGGCGCAATAGAAGTTGTTCAAAGAAACATTCCTGGAATATTCAGTTAATGTTGATGGATTGTCATGTGATTTCGAATAATTTCCATATGTGTTTCCACATGAGTTGTACAACTAATTTCCTCAACATTAAGATGGTGTAATGTACAACACCTCCATGGTGTAACGTATATGCCGGGAGTCAGAAAGCAAGTGCAGATGGTGACTTTAATGATAATCGGAACATTTAACAATATAACAATTACGAGTAATGTATAGACATGAAACACATAAACTGGCTGGGGAAAGAACCTAAGGGAGTGCCAGATATAGGGGAGGTAATAAGTGAGGTAATGGAATCCAGGTGTGCCTAATGATGACGTGCAGGTGCGCGTAATGATTAATGCCGGGTGTGCGTAATGATGGATCCCAGGACCGGTGGCTAGTATACCGGGGACGGCGAATGCAGGAGGGGAGGAGCGGGAATAGGCGTGACAGTATCCCCCCTCCCCCTTCAGCCACAGGACAACGCCGACCAGAAGGATGGCCTAGAGGATGAGGAGGGGGCCGATCCGGGCAGCGAAGGTGGAAATCACGGATGATGTTGGGATCCAGAATATCCTCTGGGCCATACCCCTCCCAGTCCACCAGGTACTGGAGCCAACCCCCACGACGTTGGGAGTCTAGTAGAGATCTGACGGCATAGTCCAGGGGGGTGTCATGGGGGACAGCATCAGCTAGGGGACCAGGAACCACCGGCCTGAGAATGGAGACATAAAAAGGTGAGATACGCTAGTCACTGGGAAGCTGTACCCTATACGTCACGTCGTTGACCCTCCGGAGAACCTTGAACGGCCCCACAAACCGGAGACTCAGCTTCTTGCAGGGCAGGCGGAGTGGGAGGTTCCTGGTAAAAAGCCAGACACGGTCCCCAGGGTGGTACACAGGGGTGGTACACACTGCTCCTTTTGATGGTGGACGGCACGCTGGAGTCTCACGCGAGCGTCGCTCCACACTTCTTCTACGCACCTGAACCACTCATCAACCGCAGGAGCTTCGGTCTGGTCCGGGGTCCACGGAGCCAGGGCCGGCTGAAAACCCAGAACACACTAGAAGGGGGTCAACCCAGTGGAGGAGTGACATAGCAAGTTCTGGGCGTACTCCGCCCATGGAAGGAATCGAGCCCACTCTCCCTGCCGATCCTGACAGTGACTCCTCAGGAACTTCCCCAGCTCCTGGTTCATCCTCTCCACCTGCCCGTTCGACTGAGGCCTATACCCAGAAGTGAGGCTGATCGTGACCTCAAGCTTCTCCATAAAGGCTCTCCATACCCTGGGGGGTAGTGCGAGAAATACCTTGTGGCCAGCATGCCTGAGTCGCCTCTTCATTGTTGACGTTGAGACTGGTGTTTTGCTGGTACTATTTAATGAAGCTGCCAGTTGAGGACTTGTGAGGCATCTGTTTCTCAAACTAGACACTAATGTACTTGTCCTCTTGCTCAGTTGTGCACCAGGGCCTCCCACTCCTCTTTCTATTCTGGTTAGAGCCAGTTTGCACTGTTCTGTGAAGGGAGTAGTACACAGCGTTGTACAAGATCTTCAGTTTCTTGGCAATTTCTCACATGGAATAGCCTTCATTTCTCAGAACAAGAATAGACTGATGAGTTTCAGATGAAAGTTATTTGTTTCTGGCGATTTGGAGCCTGTAAACTGTTGTTCTAATTAAAGAAGCAATACAACTGGCCTTCCACAATTGCTGATGCTCCAGATACTTAACTAGTCTAAAGAAGGCCGGTTTTATTGCTTCTTTAATCAGGACAACAGTCTTCAGCTGTGCTAACATAATTGCAAAAGGGTTTTCTAATGATCAATAAGCCTTGTAAAATGATAAACTTGGATTAGCTAACACAACGTGCCATTGGAACACAGGAGTGATTGTTGCTGATAATGGGCCTCTGTACGCCTATGTAGATATTCCATAAAAAAATCAGCCGTTTCCAGATACAATAGTCATTTACAACATTAAGAATGTCTATACTGTATTTCTGATCAATTTGATGTTATTTTAATGGACAAAAAAAATTGCTTTTCTTTAAAAAACAAGGACATTTCTAAGTGACAACAAACTTTTGAACGGTAGTGTAGTCGGAAAGCAAGTCGGAAAGCAAGTGCAGGTGGTGAGTTTAATAATAATCAGAACATTGAACAATATAACAAACACGAGTAGTGTATAGACATGAAACACATAAACAATACTGACTGGGGAAAGAACCTAAGGGAGTGCCAGATATAGGGGAGGTAATAAGTGAGGTAATGGAGTCCAGGAAAGCCTGATGATCACTGCAGGTGTGCGTAATGATGGATCCCAGGACTGGTGGTTATTATACCGGCGACGTCGAACGCCGGAGGGCAGGAGCGGGAGTAGACGTGACACTTGGACTGTTCAAAACTTAATTTTATCATTCTGGGAAAATACGAATACAATTCAAAGAACGTTGAGGGGATGTTTTGTGCACCCTGATACAAACATGTCATCACAATTGATGACATCACAAATGTCATCACAATTGGACAGATTTTGTGTTTTGGGAACCTATCTCTTGTCATATCCCGACATTGTTCCCACAACCTAAAGAAATTTGTTAGGAACTTTGAAAGAATGTAAAAATGTTACATTGTATAATCATCCGCACAACTGGTAAGTTTTTGTGATTTGGGAACATATATTTTGTGATGTCCCCACAATGTTCCCACCAGACTGTTCCCACAACCTAATGAAACATTCTGGGAACCTTTTAAAGAAAAGACTAAATGTGTTCTGGGAATGTTCTTCCAACGCCAGGGGAATGTTTTATACAAACATTGTATAATCATCAGCACAACTGGACAACCAAATGTTCTGGAACTGGGAAGCAGGGTTGATATTGCCAACAATTTGAATGGTTGTTTACTAACATGCCCATAATCTCCTATTTTTTTTATCTTCTTGCAGTGTTTCCATACATACCATCTATGCTGATCCCCATCTCAACTTTGCAGTGAGTACTTAAGTTTAAGTTTGTTAAGACCTTGTAATCTGTGCATACCAGGAGTTGAATGCAGACCTGCGCCGAAGATGTGTATCCGAAATATTAGGCTATGTTAGATATCCTTTGTTTCTATAGTCTAAACCATTCCGTTGACTTATATCTCTCTCTCTCTTTCTCTCCACTGCTGCCGCCCCCGCCCTTAGAACCACACCTCCCCCCTGCTCCTCCCCAGAACCCCCCATGTCCCCTGGGATGTTTGACATGCTCACCCAGCACCTCAGCCCCTTGGAGATTGAGACTGCCGTGAGTACAGTAACCGCCCTATCTTAAACAGACACACTGCAGCTAGCCTAGTCCCAAACTGTAGGCCTATCTAATGTAGCCAACTCTTCCATCATTGCAGATACACAGTTGCCTTTCTAAGCCAGTAGGTGCTGGTATACAATAACCTTTGTCTCAATTTTGGTGATAATACAAGAAATGCATTTTCAACTCTGTTACACTTGTATGAGTGGAGGCTCCTCAGAGGAGGAAGCCGAAACAAAACGGGGCTAAACCTACCTGAATTTGTCCAATACAAACTCTTGTCTGCAACTGTTTGGACTAGTGTTTACACCCTAGATCAGCTAGAGTGTGCAAGGCGGTATTGAATGTGTCACTGTCTGCCACCTTGAATACTCCAATTTGTCTTTCGACCTGTGCACCGACGTTTAAAACTTTCATTCATAGGCTAGGTTGTAGCAACCTCATGATGGGCATAGGGAAAATTTGAGCATCATGTAGTAGCCTAAGCCTATTGATGTTACATTGAGCTGGGTGAATGGAATATGAATGACAGTCATCCAATATGCTGTAATAGAAATAAGGCCATGCGCATAAAAAAGCTTAAACAGCACTGACCACAACTGACTTGGTGTATGGTGTATAGTAATGATAGAAGAGTTGGCTATAGAACACGTCATGTACAGGTTGGGACAAGGCTACACCGCGGCAAGGTATTAAAACTCTCTGGAGATGAACGAGGTTCAGAAGCCTAGGTTGACTTTATCTCTGCTCTGGCTTTGACCTTAAATATGGCTTTTAAGATGATGTTCCTTTGTAAAAGAATTGAGTCATCGTGAAGACTTTGTTTGACTTTTACAGATGAGATCTCCGTACTCCGAGTAACACAAGATGACCTGCAGAGTATGCCAAGTAACTCACTGTTCTCCGACTAGTGGCCTACAATCTCTACTGAATCCCTGTACAAGTGTAATTTTCTCTTACATCTGATCACAATACATTGCTCTTCTACCCAACTGTTAGTATTGTCTTTGAGCCCTTTGTCATGAATACAAAGGTATAATATTATGTTTTGAGCATAAAGTAGATATTACATGCAGTGGTACATCCAGCTTGTTATATCACTACTCATAAATTGACATCTTTATTACTTCTGTGTAAGCACACTATTGCTTTCTGTTTGTGTCTGCGTGCACAAGTAATGTTAGTATGTTATTATATATATATATAGTGTCTTATGCCCCGCTATCAAGAACAAGTTTTGTACAAATAATAAATGTTTATTATCACTTTAATCACTTATTGTGTTTTCATTAGTTTACCAATTTGATATTTTTGCACTTAGAGCCCAAGGTGTAATGGTCACATTTTCATTGACGTGCCTTTCCACCAGAAAAAGGGTTAAACAAAATATGATTTCCCCCTTTCAACTGTCTTTACTACTGAGTAATAGTATACCTGTAGGTAATAATAATAAATAATAATTTATTAAACTTTTATAGTGCTATTCATTACATGATAGTAGGGTTGAATAGTGGGAACCCGGTTAATGAGATTTATCCACTCCCTTTTCCCGTGATAAATAACTGCGAGAAACCAGTACATTTTTATACATTTTTTATATGAACAGCATGGTGTGAAATGGAACTGTTAAATTATATGCGATGACAGACAGCCCATCTCAGTATGGTGCACAGTTCACAATGCATGTAGAGCTATCATCTCATCATGATCACCATGATCACTTTTTTCTTGTCACAGGTAGGCCTACATTTGCCGCAGCGTAGCCTATGACACAGTAATATAAAGGCCGAATGCGCGTCAAATTTACCGATCTCCATCTGGCTTTCAGGGGTCACCTTGTTTTTTAATTGAAAATATTATTATTTGTTTAATTGCAGCTGCAGAGTTTTAAAACAGCCTGTCACTCAAATATCTTGCTTTAAATCAGTGCATGCCCGAGCGCTCTCTATCTTTCTTTCTCTCCATCAACTCCATTCAAATAGCATCCAAAACAGACAATCCTGTTCAATATTGATATATAGCCCTATATATAGATGTCCTAGCCTACCTCTTTTAGGTAATGAGTTCAATGCAGTATTAGCCTTATATTTAGCAAATTAATGATGGTTATGCATAATAAACTTCTAAATTATGGCCTCTGTCTCTTGCGCAATACGCAAGTACCTGTGCTCCGCTGGCCTCTCATTACTAAATGTTCCTTAGCTCTTGGGAGTCTCATGCACGAAAGCTAGACTAGAATTGCTTGCTGGACCATATTTTATTTTTAGCATTTCTTATACCAATAGTCTATTCGAAAATGGAAGCAAGCTTTTTTTGCTGAATGTTAAATACAGCAGCCAATAGAACTCACGGGTAGTTTGAAAGAAGAGCGAACGAGCGATGGCGGAAGGCAATAGCAGTTCTATATTCAGACCCATAACCATTCAATCTTTGTGAAGACAAGTGAAGGCCTTCTGTATCTAATTCTAGTCCTATATTATTCAAGGATGACATTAGAATGATAAGATAAGGACAACTAAACTTATTTCATTTAGTTGTTGAAAGCGAGGAAGGAAGCAACATTAGAGAGAGAAATAGGAGGTAGGCTAATAATATTAGGGAAATATTATGAAAGGTATATACTGTATATGCATCAGCCTACAAATTATACAAATAGGCCCTATCATATTTCTAAATTAAAATCAAATTCACTAGCCTGTAACTTTGTAGCCCACATGTGGTTTGTCAGAATTGCATGTTCTCTTCTGCTTTATCATGGCTTGAACGATGTGCGTAATTCCAGTCCATATAATACAGTATAATACAATACAGTACAGTAATACAGTTCATACTAAAAAAGATTGTACCTACAGGAACTAGTTTCATTTATTTACCCAAGAGAGCATATAGCTGGCTACATCTATGGGCTTTTGTTTTTCTGTCGTGCGTAATGAGCAGAAAAAATAACATAGAACGCCCACCCAATGTAACACCCTGGCCTAACCAAAAATAAAGAACAAAAACCCCTCTCTATGGCCAGGGCGTTACAGTAAAATAACAAGAAAATATTCAACTCTACATGATAGTAATGGTCCATGGTCAACACTCACAGTGGATGTATAAAATACTGCACGGGACAAAGCAATAAAAGTCATCAGATTTTCTCTCCTTGAATAAAGGTCTCCTCCTTGGAATATTAATTTCCTTTGTTTTAATTAATTGACGACTAGTAATGACTGCTTTTCAGGTCATAACCTATAGTTAAATTGCAAGATTATAGTACAATACAGACAGACAATCAAGTATAAAGTGCTGGAATGTCCAATTTGAAGGACTTGATCTTTTTCTGGTGCAAAGGTACAGTGTTACTGATTAAACACTAGAAATGCATTTGGGATTCCCCCCATGCAGTAATAATGGACTGTGAATGTTATACTGCCTCTACCCACATAATTTGTGGCACAGGTGGTTATGCATGTAGCTATGCACCGTAAAAAGATCAAGTCCTCCAAATTAGGACATTCCAACACGTTGTACTTGATTGACTGTCTGTATTGTACCATAATCTTGCCATTTAATTTTTCTAATCATGATCTCTTGTAGGCCTACTTGATCGATTATTTTGCCTTTGAGCTTCTTTGTATGTGTGTAGGGGCCAGCAATAGGCCAAGTGTATTTCCCAGCTAGGGTCTTAATAAAGTTGTATTGTATATACATTTCAGAAAGTGATAAATGTAAAAAACTACTCAATAATTGTGATTTATGTGGTTGGCCTATTAGGAGATGTTCCTGGAAGAAGAAAAAAATACTTGGGATTTGTGCCTGTTTTGGTTTACGCTGTTTCCTATACGATGATGCATACACTCTGGATTACTGATGCTATGTATTGGCCAATGAGAGGCTTTAAAGCCATATTGGTACTCCTCGGAAGGAGCAGTCCTCTATAGGAATTAATGGAATTCTACAGTATTTCTATAAATTGTTTCAAAGACATATTTAGATGTATTTAAGTATGTATTTGTTGTAATGGCGACAGTATCCATAGTATTCTCTACAAATTCTACTTTAAGCAAAATGTTTATATATATACTGATTGAAGTGGATGAAGAAAATACAAAGAAAAAAACAACCGTTTTTTTACCACCACCTTTGAAATGCAAGAGAAAAGTCCCAGTTCTAGCCATCACTCTGGTTGTAATTCCGATGGTGTCCACAAGATGGCAGCAGTGTATGCACAAAATTTCAGATAGATAACTTGAAGTATTTTATTTATTTATTTATTTTATTTTACCGTTATTTTACCAGGTAAGTTGACTGAGAACACATTCTCATTTACAGCAACGACCTGGGGAATAGTTTCAGGGGAGAGGAGGGGGATGAATGAGCCAATTGTAAGCTGGGGATGATTAGACAGCCGTGATGGTATGAGTGCCAGATTGGGAATTTAGCCAGGACACCGGGGTTAACACCCCTACTCTTACGATAAGTGCAATGGGATCTTTAATGACCTCAGAGAGTCAGGACACCCGTTTAATGTCCCATCCGAAAGACAGCACCCTACACAGGGCAGTGTCCCCAATCACTGCCCTGGGGCATTGGGATATTTTTTAGACCAGAGGAAAGAGTGCCTCCTACTGGCCCTCCAATACCACTTCCAGCAGCATCTGGTCCCCCATCCAGGGACTGACCAGGACCAACCCTGCTTAGCATCAGAAGCAAGCCAGCAGTTGGATGCAGGGTGGTATGCTGCTGGTTGTATGGTATGAGTACAGCAAAGCTGTCACCAAGGCAAAGGGTGGCTATTTGAATAATCTCAAATATAAAATATATTTTGATTTGCTTAACACTTTTTTGGTTACTACATGATTCCATATGTGTTATTTCATAGTTTCGATGTCTTCACTATTATTCTACAATGCAGAAAATAGTACAAATAATGACAAACCTTTGAATGAGTAGGTGTTCTAAAACTTTTGACCGGTAGTGTAGACCTTCACAACAAATCACTATAATGAGACATCGTCGCCTCAGATGAGAACGACTGACTCCCCAGGGTCATGTACAACATACAGAAACCCCTCAAATTGTTGAAATAAGTAAATCAAATCAATGATGAGAGAATAGCCAGATTAACTGATAACTGAAATAGCAGTGGCGATGGCACTCTTTTGCTAGGTGCAGAGATGTTTTATAGGTAATAAATCTGTAGGGGACTTCTGTGAATGCTACATACTCAGCATATTCCTAATCCAGAGGTTGTGAGTTAAAATCCCAGGTGTGGCCATATTCAAATTCCGTATTATAAAGTGATCATGTCAAATGTAATCATATTTTCATTGATTAAAGGTTTGTACACTATTTTAACTGAACAGTGTCCCACGTACCTTAAAACCCCCATTCCATTTAATTACTTTACTTACTTATAAAGGTTTGGGACACCTGGGACCATCACACGATATCCTGACAACTGGTAAAACAAATGTCCTAAGAACATCCTGAAAATGTCCTGACATGGTCTTCAACAATGCCCTGGAAACTTACTGGGAACTAGACAAAGTTTCTTCGTCCTGATCTTGTCTATTTACACTTATAAGATCTGATCAAAATCAGTTCACAATGCGTATTTTAATTGTCTGCACCTGTCTGAAAATGTTGGCCCAATCAGAAACATGATCGAGACATAGGACGCATGTTAGCACCAGGTATAAACAGGGCTAAAGGTCCCCCAGAGAACAAATCTCCTGAGAAAGTCTTGAAGATATCCTCAACGACATCCTGGGAACTTACAGCGAACTATGCAAAAATCCCCCAGAGAACGTTCCCTTGGGACCATCACACAATGTCCTAATGACTAGTAAAATGAAAGTCCTGAGAACTTCCTAAAAAAGTCCTGACCTGGTCTTCGGTGTCATCCTGGTAACTCACAGCGAACTAGACCTAGGTCCTCCAGAGAACGTTCCCTTGTGACCATTATGCAATGTCCTAATGATAAATAAATAAATGTCCTGTACTGGACGCCCCCTTTTGTTTGCTAAATGGCCTGACTATAACGTCCCATTGGAACAACCCAGGGACCTTTTTGTAACGTTCCCTAATGGTCATTCTAAGATCTTATTGTAATAGTCTGTCTGTAACAATCCAGGACCTGTCGGAAACGCCCCCTTGTGGTCATTGGATGTCCCAAGGATAACATCCTATCAGAGCCAAGTAGGAACCTATTTGTAATGTTCCCTAGTGGACATCACAATACTTTATAATAACATTATACTGGGAACATTACATAATGTCTGTGAATGTTGTGAATGTTTATATATACATATATATATATTTTTTAATTCAGTTGATATAATATAATTTCAAAGTATGCATTAAGGTGTCTGCAATAGAATGCACAAATGTAGACATTAATAAATGCATTTCCAAAACCTTTTTTACAATAGGCTTTGGCCTTAGCCTTAAATAAGGCTATTAACAATTATAACTTGGTACTTAGGTACTTGTTGTTTTTTTTTACAAATTAGTTGCCATGAAAACTTGTAATTCTCTGTGGTGATTGGACTGAACCTGCAAACACACAAAACAATCTTTATCTTCTAGTCGCATTGTCATCAGCTCTAGACAAGTGTAATTTTCTCTTACATCTGATCACAGAGCAGGATGGATGAAGCGAAGAGGGGTTACTTTGCTGAGAAAATAATTGAGAACAAAAATGACCCTAAAAAGCTTTGGAAATCATTTAAGGAACTAGGCTGTAGTAGTACTACCAAAAACAAACTAATCAGTATTGGACTGACCGTCAAGGGGGAGATGGTATATGAAAAAGCAGAGGTTGCCAATGAATTCTACTCTTTTTTTACTTCTGTTGCCAGCAAGCTGGTTAGCAAGCTTCCCACCAGTTCTGGTTTGTATGGAAGAAACCAAGTCAAGAAGTATTATGTAGAGTTAGGGGTTCAACCAAACGTTTTCTTTTGTAAAGGTAGCAACAGCCAAAATAATCAGTATGCTGGCAGAGCTTAAATGCTCCAAAGCCACAGGCCTGGATAATATTCCTGCAAGGTTTCTTGTAGATTCAGCTGAGCAAATTGGCCCTTGTATTACGCATATCGTTAAATTCTCTCTTGGACAAGGTACCTTTCCCAAGGACATGAAACAAGCTCAAGTTATACCTCTGTATAAGAAAGGGATAACGTCTGACCCTTGGAATTATAGGTCTGTATCTATCCTTTGTGTAACATCAAAGATCCTGGAGAGAATTGTACATGAGCAAATGTATGAATATGCTAAAAAAAACTGGGTCTAATCTATGATTTTCAGTCGGGTTTTAGAAAAACATACTCCGCTGATTCATGTCTACTTTACTTGACTGACTTCATCAGGAAAGAGATTGATGAGGGAAATCTGTGTGGAATGCTACTGCTTGACCTACAGAAGGCCTTTGATATAGTTAACCACTGTCTCCTAATCTCCAAACTGGAGGCACTGGGGTTAAGCAGTATCCCTCTAGGCTGGGTAAAGTCCTATTTATCAGGAAGGGAGCAAATAGTAGACGTTAATGGTTCACTGTCTCAGGCAAAACCAATGAGTTGTGGCATTCCACAGGGGAGGGTGCTTGGGCCTCTGCTGTTTTTATTGAATATTAACGATATGAAAGATGCTTGTTCTTGCCATCTTTTTCTTTATGAGGATGACTCTACACTTCTGGTGTCTCACAAAAGTAAAACTACATTGGAGAGCATACTTAGCACAGAGCTTACTAACGTTAGCAAATAACTTGGAGATAATAAGCTATCTCTGCACTTAGGGAAAACTGAAGCAATTATTTTTGGATCCAGACCTAAATTGTGTAGATAGTCTGAAATCCGAGTGGAGTTAGGGGGTGAGGTGCTGACTACTAAAACCTCTGTTAGCTGCTTGGGATGTATCCTTGATGGAAGCTTAGGAGGTGTGAGCATGGCCAATAAAGTGCTAGGGAAGGTTAATGCCAGGACTAAGTTTTTGGCTAGAAAGTCCAAGCTACTTGATAAGGACTCCATGAAAGTGCTGAAAGTACTGCCCTCATTCAATGCCATTTTGACTATGCTAGTACCTCCTGGTTTGGAGGCTTATCTAAACTTATGAAGGGGAAGCTCCAGATAGCGCAGAATAAGGTGATCACGGTAGTATTGAAGGTGAGTCCACGTACTCACATAGGCAGGAGCTGCTTTCAGGAACTTAACTGGCTGCCTGTTGAGGCTAGGCTGTCCCAGATTAGACTAGGTTTGGTTTACAGGAGTATTTATGGTCCTGCGCCCGGATATCGAAGTGATTACTTTCCTCGTGTTAGGGATGCGGTGTTGCTGATGTGTGCTTATACAGGTTCAGGGGTAATGCTGGGAAAGGTACTTTCTTGTATACTGGAGCCTCAGAATGGAATTGAGTTGCCTCTGCCCATAAAAACAACGTCCTCTCTGGGCAGCTTTAAAAATAAAGTAAAAATATGTTTGATGTCCTCTGTGCCCATATGAATAACCCCTATGATGTAACTGGCATGACGAGATAGATGTTCTTCTTCTCTGTTTTTGCTTTATTGTTTCACTGCCATACTGTGTTGGATCTTGTCTAGCCATCTTGTCTCAAGAGGACCACAATGGAAATAAGTCCCAGACTTTATGGTGTGTTATCCTCGATGATTTTATTCATGTGCATGTATGGCTTTTTCAAGTTTTATGTGTGCTTGTTTTTTAAAAATGGTCGATTAAATAAACTAAACTAAACAATACATTGCTCTTCTACCCAACTGTTAGTATTGCCTTTGAGCCCTTTGTCATGAATACATATGATGTTACGAGCGTAAAGTAGATATTACATGCAGCGTGTTATATCACTTCTCATAAATGGACATCTTTATTACTCCGTGTGCTAGCACACTGTTGATTTCTGTTTGTCTCTGTGCATAAGTAATGTTAGTCGGTTATTGTTGGAAAATAGCTACTCTATGAAGAACCAAGTTTTGTACAAAGAGTAAATGTTTATTACAGCACTGATGTATTCATTCAGTTTACCAATTTGATATTTTTGGACTAAGCATCGAAGGTCTCTGTAACGTTCGGCGTCTGGTGACGAGGAAGCGGACCAAAACGCAGCTGGGAGCGAACACATGTTTATTCAACACACTGGAATTAAACATGTACACAAAATCAAGAAAAAATGCCAATACGTTACGTGCTCAAACAACGAGACAACACCCCACAAACAGCGTGGGGAAAACAGCACTTAAATGTGATCCCAATCAGAGACAATTAGCGACAGCTGTCTCTGATTGGGAATCGACAGAACCCAACATAGAATTTCCCACCTAGAGCCTACACAAGGCTAAAACGTAAACAAAACACAAACCAAGGAAAAATACCTAACATGACACACCCTGACCCAATATACCCGAGTTCACCTGGTCAGGGCGTGACAGAACCCCCCCCCCCCCCAACGGTGCGTACTCCCGGCGCACCAAACTTAAGTCTATTAGGGGGGGACCCGGGTGGGCGCCTCACCCTCGGTGGAGGCTCTGGCCCCGGGCGTGTTCTTTCCCCCGCCTTCACCTTAAACCTACCCCTCTGGCCCGGACTGGACCACTGTGGAGCGGCATGCTCAGGCTCCGGAGCGGAGCCATCGACCGGAACAGGATTGGGCACCGGTGGACCGGACACGGGCCGTGTCGAACTGTGGACACGCACCGTGGGCTTGGTGCGGGGAACAGGAACGGGCCGGACAGGACTGTGGACACGCACCGTGGGCTTGGTGCGGGGAACAGGGACGGGCCGGACAGGACTGGGGACACGCACCACTGACTTGGTGCGGGGAGCAGGAACGGGCTGGGCCGGAGGGCAGTCTGGCAGCTCGGGACAGTCTGGGCAGTCTGCAGCTCGGGACAGTCTGGGCAGTCTGGCAGCTCGGGACAGTCTGGGCAGTCTGGCAGCTCGGGACAGTCTGGCAGCTCGGGACAGTCTGGCAGCTCGGGACAGTCTAGCAGCTCGGGACAGTCTGGCAGCTCGGGACAGTCTGGGCAGTCTGGCAGCTCGGGACAGTCTGGCAGCTCGGGACAGTCTGGCAGCTCGGGACAGTCTGGGCAGTCTGGCAGCTCGGGACAGTCTGGGCAGTCTGGCAGCTCGGGACAGTCTGGGCAGTCTGGCAGCTCGGGACAGTCTGGCCACTCCGGCAGTTCAGGGCAGTCTGGCCACTCCGGCAGTTCAGGGCAGTCTGGCCACTCCGGCAGTTCAGGGCAGTCTGGCCACTCCGGCAGTTCAGCGCAGTCTGGCCACTCCGGCAGTTCAGCTCAGTCTGGCCACTCCGGCAGTTCAGCGCAGTCTGGCCACTCCGGCGACTGTTGACTGGCGGGCAGCTCCGACGACTGTTGACTGGCGGGCAGCTCCGACGACTGTTGACTGGCGGGCAGCTCCGACGACTGTTGACTGGCGGGCAGCTCCGACGACTGTTGACTGGCGAGTCCCACCGGAGGCCTAGTCCTGGGAGGTGGCACAGGACGGACCAGGATGGGGAGACCCACTGGAGGCCTGGTCCTGGGAGGTGGCACAGGATGGACCAGGATGGGGAGACCCACTGGAGGCCTGGTCCGAGGAGGAGGCACAGGATAAACCGGGCTGTGGGGGAGCACTGGAGTTCTGGTACGGACACTCTTTACCCATACTCCAGGCTGAATGCCCACTTTGGCCCGGCACGGGCGGAGAGCAGGCATTGGGCGAACTGGACCCTCCCAGCGCTCTGGAGACACAGTGCGCAACGCCGGCGCAGGATAACCTGGACCGAGGAGGCGCACTGGAGACCAGACGCGCTGAGCTGGCACCATCCGCACTGGCTCGATGCCTGCACTCGCATAGCACTTGCGGGGAGCTGGTATGTAGCGCACCGGGCTTTGAACGCGCACTGGGTACACCGTGCGCTCCACAGCATAACACGGTGTCTTACCAGTACCACGCTGCTTCCGGTAAGCACGGGGAGTTAGCTTAGGTCTACCACCTGACTCCACCAATCTCCCCGTGTGCCCCCCCCCCAAAAAAAATTGTGGGGCTGCCTCCCGTGTCCGTTGCGCTCCCTCTCCTCATACCAGCGCCTCTCAGCTCTCGCCGCCTCGATCTTCCACTGCGGGCGGCGATAATCGCCAGCTTCAGCCCATGGTCCTTTCCCCTCCAGGATTTCTTCCCAAGTCCATGACTCCAGATAGCTTTTGTCCTGGTGCCTCTCCTTGTGCTGCTCCTTGTCCTTGCCAGCCTTCTTCCGCTGCTTGGTCCGTTGTTGGTGGGGTGTTCTGTAACGTTCGGCGTCTGGTGACGAGGAAGTGGACCAAAACGCAGCTGGGAGCGAACACATGTTTATTCAACACACTGGAATTAAACATGTACACAAAATCAAGAAAAAATGCCAATACGTTACGTGCTCAAACAACGAGACAACACCCCACAAACAGCGTGGGGAAAAAAGCACTTAAATGTGATCCCAATCAGAGACAATTAGCGACAGCTGTCTCTGATTGGGAATCGACAGAACCCAAAATAGAATTTCCCACCTAGAGCCTACACAAGGCTAAAACGTAAACAAAACACAAACCAAGGAAAAATACCTAACATGACACACCCTGACCCAATATACCCGAGTTCACCTGGTCAGGGCGTGACAGTCTCTCCAATAGTGAAAGGGTTTAACAAAATATGATTTCCCCCATGTTCTTTACTACTGAGTAATAGTATACCTATAGATAGTCATAATAGTAATGGTCCATGGTCAACAGTCACACTGGATGGATAAAATATTGTACTGGACAAAGCAATATTTTTAATCAGACTTTCTTTCCTTGAAAAGCTTTCCTGCATTCAAATGTGAACCAAGTGTTAGGTTTTTGTCTTTAGTTTTTTTCCCCCTTGCAGGTTCTTCAGAACTGCAACATTTCCTCTTTATGATTAAATATTTTCCTGAATGGTTCAATCCCAAATGCAGAAGTGATTTTCACAGTTGTTTGCGTCAAGAAGTGGCTACTGTATTGTAGTAAAGTCGGAAAGTACCCTGGGCTGTCCCTTATTAAGTTACTGCATGGGGGAAATCATTCCTAACGTTTTTCTAATGTTTTGCCTAGAAGGTGCCAAGAGCTTGCTTCCTCAGGTAGTTTATGTTTGACATGAAAGTATGAATGCTGACTTACTGGGATTACTTTGCAATGAGACACTGTAGCATGAT
Source organism: Salmo trutta (assembly GCF_901001165.1). Classification (NCBI taxonomy): domain Eukaryota; kingdom Metazoa; phylum Chordata; class Actinopteri; order Salmoniformes; family Salmonidae; genus Salmo; species Salmo trutta. The sequence continues at coordinate 43,419,630 of NC_042976.1, forward strand.
ATAGGAGTGTTGTAGGCCTACTTTGGGCCTACTGCCTCTACCAATGGTTTGTGACACAGGTGGTTATGCACTCACCCATGCACTGCAAAAATATCATGCTCCCCTTCAACTGTAATTTAAGGAATAAGGCATGCCCGGGGATTATTGTGAATGGCACACCGAGGCTGTTCTTATGCACGTTGTGTAGCGGAGTAGGCTAATAGTCAGGCTACACTGTAAAGGGGTTACAGTGAATTTGACAGTAGCTTACAGGCAGCTTGGTTGCAAGTAAAATGATGTATTTCAAATTACAGTACAACTACTTTAACATACATTTCCCTGTGGCTCAGTTGGTAGAGCATGGTGTGTGCAATGCCAGGGTTGTGGGTTCGATTCTCACAGGGGGCCAGAACAAAAAAAAGCAAAAAAAATGCATGAAATGAAAATGAAATGTATGTATTCACTACTGTAAGTCGCTCTGGATAAGAGCGTCTGCTAAATGACTAAAATGTAAATGTATAAATACAATATTGTTGTGCCACAGAATATTGTTATGCCCCTCCTACTTTGATCTCTACTTGACAGCTGTGTGTTCCAGTTGTCATGACATTGTAAGTTACGTTCAGTGTTTTTCCGTTGGTTTAGCAGTTTAGTTTCTGTTTAGCTCCAGTACAGATCACACGTAGGTGTCCAGAAACGAAAGTCTTATAGCTAACTTGTCTACAATAAACATCCTGCAGAGAGAAGGTTGTTGTGGACCTTCTTCCCACACCATCCACATATTAGAAGGTCTGTGGAGCTACAACAGAAGAGTACAGTTTATAGCCAGCTAACGTTACAGTCCAGTTTTGTCATGTAATTCCTCTTTTGTTCTCTATTGCTCCTCCATTGTTCCTCAAGCAAGGGGGAGGCCGTTGACATCACTGATTCCCATCAGACCAACTCCTTGAATGCCTTACTCCTTGAAGTTTGCAGTTTTGTAAAAAAAAAAACACAATTTTGCTTAAAACTTGCAAACATTTACCCTTTAGTGTGTGTGTACTTTAATGTATTTATATTTGGGATATCGCTTTTCAACAGTAAAAGTAAAAAGTTGCTGGAGGACATCAGATTCCAAACTGTCAGTGACTGTAGGGCAAAACAAATCAAAAGTATATGGCAAAATGCTCAACCATTTAAGGTTTAAGGTTTACTTGCTGCCACTCCAATCTATCCCCTATACATTTTAAATGGATGGGGCACTATAACCACATAGGCGTTAAATTGGTACAGCATTCTCACTCACGGGTACAACAAATATAGCCTCTTATTTAGCCTCTTACAAGGCATGTTGATGAGCCAGAGACAACAATATCATGCACCACTAGTGGGCAAAAGGTTTTTGGCGCTTCAAGGATACAGTACGGTACTGTATAATGTGGGGTTGAATGACAGTACCATTTGAAATACAGCAATTGTTTCCCCACCCACAACATTTTTCAACAATGCACCATAATTTACAGTATGCTGCAATAAAACGTTTCAGAGTATTTTACTGTCGATAACCCACTATGTCAAATATGACAAATCTGTGCTTTATAAAGGATGGAATAAGCACCTCTTAATAAAGGCCTTACAAATCATATTAAATTAAGGCTTCACAAAGCATTTATAACCCTGTCCTGCATCTTGGTAGAGCATTGCAATGCCAGGATATTGGCTTCGACCACCCATATGTAAAAAATATATTCACACATGACTGTAAATCGCTTTGGATAAAAGTGTCTGCTAAATGTTATATATTATATTATATTTCACTAAAACATTTCTAGGATGGCCCAACCTCTTTCCTCTTGGGAGCATAGTTAATATTGGATTTGATCTCCACTTCCCCGAAAATGCTGTGCTGCAAGATGACACACTCTAAAGTGCAGTCATGCACAGCAAAAAAAACATTGGTAGGGCTTTTAAATTAGTCATTTTTTCTCTAAATTACGTTTCCTTGTTTTTTTCCCCAGGTTTTGTGTGTCCCCCCCATTTGTTTCTGGTTCACCCCAGTTTTTTCACACTTGTTTAATAGAAGAAAAAAATGGATGGCTTAAAAACTACATCAGGGAATTACTTTTGAGTTCTGTGAAAAATCGAAGAAACTTGGATTGTTGAGTGTAGTTGCCCTTTAATTCAGTGAGCATTCATCATAATGCGATGTAGAGCCTATATAGATGTGTTATGAATGACAGAAGATGTCTCACTTCAAACTAAGTATTACAGCACACTCCATAAAGTGTCAATAAATAGGCTATTAAGGTTCTGCTGATTTATGAAGGTTCTCTCATTATTCACAGGTTACTGTAGGGTGTGAGAGGTATTTACGTGGGTTGATGGACTTACAAAGCTTGAGTTTGTGTGTGTGTGTGTGTGTTTGTCATAACCAAGAGGATTTGGAGTTGTCCAACCGGAGACTACTGCACCAGGTATTCCTCTTCTGTTCCCATGCTGGAGACCAGGGTTGATTACAACCTGTCAAAATGATGCCAACATTTTGTGGCTTATCTTTCAGTGGGGGAGTGGGTGAATGTGTCAAAGACTTGATTGACTGGGCCCAGTACCGTGTGGTATGGCTTGTTTTTGTTGTGTGCTTGTTTGTGTACTGAGGAACATGTCACTTGGTTCCAGAAGAAAGACACTCAATTTATGTAGGTTGGGGGCTTTCATCAAGGTAAGTGTTTCTTGGTGTAACGTCGTCCCCAGGCTATTGCACACACAACACATATAAGCCTGGGATATCAACCATTCAAATATGGCTTTAATGGGAATGACCATAGAATTCTATAGTAACCTTACTGAGTAAAGTATTTGTCATCGTCACTACTTAACACAGTCAAAAAGTCCGAATTATTGCCAAACCCTACCCATTTCCACAATTAATCTTTTAAAATTTGATTTTAAACCTAACCCGGACTAATGAAGGCCAAATTTGATGTGTTGGTTCACCAAACCTTTCACGCATTTGGCAGAAGTGTCTGGGAAAGAGACTAGGTGTAGTGTAACTAACATGATATCACTTTAGAGCGTATGCCATCCTTCAGCACAACATGTCACCCTTTATAAAGCACATTCTTATATCATATTCGACATAATGGGTTATTTCACATTTGACATTGCTGATTATGTCACACAGTTATTATGTCACAGAGTATTATTTATTTTTTGTGTGTTATTTGTCAGAACGTTTCTTGTATTATTAACTACAACCGAAAATAACTTTTGGACATTAGTTTGGCGGTCACGCACTAGAAATTCGAGCAGAAATTCACTCACCTGGAACCTTTGTCTGAACATCCTGAGGGAGGTATATTAATCCTGGGGACTGCACCAAAACGCAGGCGCCGGTGAAGAGGAAGAAGTGGGGCCCTAGTCAGAATCAGGCGGCGTGCATACCATCCACCGCTTCTGATTGTACTTGTATTACTCGTTAATATTCAATTCCTGGACAATAATGTAGACGACCTCAGGGCGAGGATCTCCTTCCAGAGAGGCATCAGGGACTGTAACATACTCTGTTTTACGGAATCATTTTTCCCTGTCCATTCACCCAGCAGGGTACTCCATCCATCGTGCTGACAGGAAGAAATAACTCTCTTGAGAAAAGAAAGGCAGAGGGGTTTGTTTAATGATTAACAACTAATGGTGTGATTGTGGTAATGTACAGGAACTCAAGTCCTTTTCTTTTCCTGATCTGGAATACCACACCATCAAATGCCGACCACATTACCTCCCAAGATAATTTTATTCGGTCATCGTCGATGTGAGTAAGTCATTTAAGCGTGTTAACCCTGGCAAGGCTGCTGGCCCAGATGACATCCCAAGTCGCATCCTCAGAGTATGTGCAGACCAGCTGGCTGGTGTGTTGGTGGGCTATGAAAAAGCCAACTGACATTTACTCTTGTGTTACTGACTTGTTGCACCCTCGACAACTACTATGATTATTATTATTTGACAATGCTGGTCATTTATGAACATTTGAACATCTAGGCCATGTGCTGTTATAATCTCCACCCGGCACAGCCAGAAGAGGACTGGCCACCCCTCATAGCCTGGTTCCTCTCTAGGTTTCTTCCTAGGTTTTGGCCTTTCTAGGGAGTTCTTCTGTCATCATGAAGTGCTTCGAGAGGCTATTTAAGGACCATAACACCTCCACCTTACCCGACAACCTAGACCCACTACAATTAGCATACCGCCCCAACAGATCCACGGACGACGCAATCGCCATTGCACTGTACACTGCCCTATCCCACATGGACAAAATAAACACCTATGAAAAAATGCTGTTCATCGACTACAGCTCAGCCCCTCCTGTACTCCCTGTTCACCCATGAATGTGTGGCAATGCATGTCTCCAACTCAATCATCAAGTTTGCTGACGACACAGTGGTAGGCCGGATTACCAAGAATGACGAGACAGCCTACAGGAAGAAAGTGAAAGCCAGGAAAACAACCTCTCCCTCAACTTCAACAAAAGGAAGGAGCTGACTGTGGACTACAGGAGACAGCAGAGAGAGCATGCCCCCATACACATCGACGGGGCAGCGGTGGAGAGGGTCAAAAGCTTGAGGTTCCTCGGCGTGCACATCACTGACGACCTGAAATGGTCCCTTCACACAGGCAATGTGGTCTTCAACCGCAAAAGGCTGAAGAAATTTGGCTTGGCCCCTAAGACCCTGACGAACTGCTACAGATGCACCATTGAGAACATTCTGTCGGGCTGTATCACAGCCTGATACGGCAATTTCCCCGTCTGCAACTGTAGGGCTCTCCAGAGAGTGGTGTGGTCAGCCCAGTGCATTATCGTGGGCACACTCTCTGTCCTCCAGGACATCTTCAGCCCCTGGTGTCAATGGAAGGCCAAGAAGATTAAGGACCTCAGCCACCTGAGCCACAGCCTGTTCACCCCGCTCCCATCTAGAAGGAGTAGACGGGACCAAGAGTAAGCACCAAGAGACTGATAAACAGCTTCTATCTCCAGGCCATCAAACTGTTAAGGATCCAACCATTTTTTTTCACCAAAATTTTCACCTTAAATGAAATACCGAAATCTAACTGCCTGTAGCTCAGGCATTGAAGCAAGGATTTGCATATTCTTAATACCATTTGAAAGGAAACACTTTGAAGTTTGTGGAAATGTGAAATGAATGTAGCACAATATTAGATCTGGTAAAAGAAAATACAAAGAAAAAAACAACCGTTTTATTGTATTGTTTTGTACCATCATCGTTGAAATGCAAGAGAAAGGACATAATGTATTATTCCAGCCCAGGCGCAATTTAGATATTGGCTACTAGATGGCAGCAGTGTATGTGCAAAGTTTTAGACTGATCCAATGAACCATTGCATTTCTGATCCACATTTTCTATCAAGATGGTCCAAATGTGCCAAATTGGTTTATTAATAACTTTTCAAGTTCATAACTGTGCACTCTCCTCAAACAATAGCATGGTATTCTTTCACTGTAATAGCTACTGTAAATTGGACAGTGTACTTACTCACTGACTTAAATATCCCCTTGGGGAAATTTTGTTGCAGTGTCATGTACACGTTTAAAGTGGCATTTAAATACAAAACAAAATTGACAATACAACTTTCATAACAGTTACATACCAATAAAACATTTTTAAAAAGACTAGCCTGCTGGCCTTACTGAGTCGATAGGAACATTAGTCCGAGCTATTTAGGAGGGATATCAAACCTGGGACAAATGATTGTCTGTCATGGCTGTCGTAGGAGAGAGAGGACCAAGGTGCAGCGGGTTGCATGTTCATCTTTATATTTATTGTGAACACGAGAAAACAAAGAATGACAGACCGACAGTTTCACAGGCTACAAAAATAACAGCAGTGCGAAATACAACTACCCACAATTAACAACCCCAAACACATACCTATATATAGGACTCTCAATCAGAGGAAAATAGAAACACCTGCCTCCAACTGAGAGTCCACACCCAAACCTAAACATAGAAAAACTAAACTAGACAGAACGTAGAACATACAACCTAGAACATACCCAACACCGAGAACTAACAAATCACACACCCTAAACACAACCAACCAAAACAAATACCCTCTGTCACGTCCTGACCAAACTACAATACAAATAATACCTAAACTGGTCAGGACGTGACAGTACCCCCCCCCCCTAAAGGTGCAGACCCCAGATGCACCTCAAAAAAAATATATAATAATAAACCCCTAACTAAAGGGAGGGAAGGGAGGGTGGCTGCGTCAACGACGGCACTTGTGCTACACCCCCCCTCCCCAACCCACCTATACTGGAGGTGGCTCAGGTTCTGGCCTACTGTCCTCCAGACTGTAGGCAGGCTTTCTTGACTCCGGACCGTAGGCAGATTCACTCGGTTCCGGGCCGTAGGCAGACTCATTTGGTTCCGAGCTGTAGGCAGACTAACATAGTTCAAAGTTATAGTAAACTTCATTCTGATCCGGACCGCAGGCAGACTCACTCGGTTCCGGACAGTGTGCCGTCTACCCTGGTTCCGGACAGTGGGCCGTCTCACCTGGTGCCGGACACTCTGGACGAGGCACTGTTGCCGGACACTCTGGACGAGGCACTGTTGCCGGACACTCTGGACGAGGCACTGTTGCTGGACACTCTGGACGAGGCACTGTTGCCGGACACTCGGGCCTGGTCTGACGCACTGGAAGACTGATGCGTGGGGCTGGTAGTGGAGGTACCAGCCTGGGGACACGCGCCTCAGGGCTAATGCGGGGAGCAGGAACCGGCCGATTTGGAGTGGGCTGACGCACTGGAAGCCTGATGCGTGGTGCTGGTACTGGAAGTGCCAGTTTGGGGACACGCACTTCCGGGCTAGTGCGAGGAGCGGTAACAGGCTGAGTTGGACTGGGCTGACGCACTGGAAGCCTGATGCGTGGTGCTGGTACTGGACGTGCCAGCCTGGAGACACGCACCTCAAGGCTAGTGCGTGTAGCGGGAAACACTGGACCGTAGAGGCGCACTGGCGGTCTCGAGCGCAGGACTGGCATCACCCCTACTGGCTGGATGCCCACTTTCCCCTGGCACATGCGGGGCGCTGGTACTGCGCATACCGGCCTGAAAATACCCGGCCTCGTCACAGCACCCATCACCCCAAAGCACGAGACCTGTCCAGTCAATGGTTGTTTGGAAAAAACACGGGGATTTGGCTTGGGACTTAATCCTCGCCCAGCCAACCTACCCGTGTGCCCCCCCCAAAAAATGATTGGGGTTGCCTCTCCGGCTTCCTCGCCAGCCGTGTTCCCCAGTAGCGATTCCGGTCCTCCCCAGACTTCCTCCATGGGCCCTCTCCGGCCAGAATCTCCTCCCAAGTCCATGACTCACGATATTCCACCTGTTGTCGCTCCTTCCTCCGCTGCTTGGTCCGTTTGTGGTGGGTAGTTCTGTCACGGCTGTCATAGGAGAGAGAGGACCAAGGCGCAGCGGGTTGCATGTTCATCTTTATATTTATTGTGAACACAAGAAAACAAGAAAACAAAGAACGACAGACCGACAGTTTCACAGGCTACAAAAATAACAGCAGTGCGAAATACAGCTACCCACAATTAACAACCCCAAACACATACCTATATATAGGACTCTCAATCAGAGGAAAATAGAAACACCTGCCTCCAATTGAGAGTCCACACCCAAACCTAAACATAGAAAAACTAAACTAGACAGAACGTAGAGCATACAACCTAGAACATACCTAACACCCAGAACTAACAAATCACACACCCTAAACACAACCAACCACCCCAAGCCAACCAAAACAAATACCCTCTGCCACGTCCTGACCAAACTACAATACAAATAATACCTAAACTGGTCAGGACGTGACATTGTCTAGTTCTGTTTTTCATGCTGAGGGGTGCCCTATACCTGCGCCCAGAGGTTTTTTTTAAGGTACAATATCTGTGACCAACAGATGCATATCTGTATTCCCAGTTAATGGAGATCCATAGACGAGGGTCTAATGGACAGATTTCCTTATATGAAATGTAAATTAGTAAAATCTTTGAAATTGTTGCGTGTTGCATTGTTTTATTTCAGTATACATAGAGTAATTGAACAATGGTCACTTCAATCATGTTTACATACTGTTTTCTGCAATTTATATGTACAGTGCATTCGGAAAGTATTCAGACCCCTTGACTTTTTCCACATTTTGTTATGTTACAGCCCTAATCTAAAGTGGATTAAAAAGTTTTTTTCCTCAACAATCTACACACAATACCCCATAATGACAAAGCAAAAACAGTTTTTTGATATTTTAGCAAATATGAAAATTAAAATAAACTGAAATATCACATCTACATAAGTATTACATTATTTACATAAGTAGTCATACCCTTTGCTATGAAATGCAAAATTGAGCTCAGGTGCATCCTGTTTACATTGATCATCCTTAAGATGTTTCTACAACTTGATTGGAGTCCACCTGTGGCAAATTCAAATGATTAGACATGATTTGGAAAGGCACACACCTGTCTATATAAGGTCCCAGAGTTGAAAGTACAGGTCAGAGCAAAAACCAAGCCATGAGGTCAAAGGAATTGTCCGTAGAGCTCCGAGACAGGATTGTGTTGAGGCACAGATCTGGGGAAGGGTATCCAAACATTTCCGCAGCATTGAAGTTCCCATGAACACAGTGGCCTCCATCATTCTTAAATGGAGGAAGTTTGGAACCACCAAGACTCTTTCTAGAGCCGGACGCCCGGCCAAACTGAGCAACTAGATGGTCACGCTGAGCTCCAGAGTTCCTCTGTGGAGATGGGAGAACCTTCCAGAAGGACAACAATCTCTGCAGCACTCCACCAATCAGTCCTTTATGGTAGAGTGGCCAGACAGAATCCACTCCTCATTAAAAGGCACATGAGAGCCCACTTGGAGTTTGCCAAAAGGCACATAAAGGACTCTCAGACTATGAGAAACAAGATTCTCTGGTCTGATGAAACCAAGATTGAACTCTTTGGCCTGAATGCCAATCGTCACGTCTTCCCTAAAGTGAAGCATGGTGGTGGTGGCATGCTGTGGGGATGTTTTTCAGCGGCAGGGACTGGGAGACTAGTCGGGATCGAGGGAAAGATGAATGGAGCGAAGTACAGGGATCATTGATGAAAACCTGCTCCAGAGCGCTCAGGGCCTCAGACTGGGGCGAAGGTTCACCTTCCAACAGGACAATGACACTAAGCACACAGCCAAGACAGGGCAGAACTGGTTTCGAGACAAGTCTCTGAATGTCCTTCAGTGGCCCAGCCAGAGCCTGGACTTGAAGCCGATCTAAGATTTCTGGAGAGACCTGAAAATAGCTGTGCAGTGACGCTCCCCATCCAGCCTGACAGAGCTTGAAAGGATCTGCAGAGAAGAATGGGAGAAATATCAGAGCTCAGGATAAGACCCAGATGCAGACAGTTCGAAGTAACAAAAGTTTATTACAAAAACAGGGGGTAGGCAGAGGTCAGTAATTCAGAGCAGCGTCCGAAAGGTACAGAACGGCAGGCAGGCTCAGGGTCAGGGCAGGCAGAATGGTCAAAACCGGGAAAACTAGAAAACAGGGACTAGAGAGAAAAACAGGAGTACGGAAAAAACGTTGGTAGGCTTGACGAGACAAAACAAATTGGCAACAGACAAACAGAAAACACAGGTATAAATGCACAGGGGATAATGGGGAAAATGGGTGACACCTGGAGTGTGGTGGAGACAAGCACAAGACAGGTTATACAGATCAGGTTGTGACAAGAAACTGCGCAAATACAGGTGTGCCAAGCTTGTAGCTTCATATCCAAGAAGACTCGAGGCTGTAATCACTGCCAAAGGTGCTTCAACAAAGTTCTGTGTAAAGGGTCTGAATGATTATGTAAATGTGATATTTAAGTTCGAGATTTTTTGTAAATTTGCAAACATTTCTAAAAAACTGTTTTTTTCTTTGACATTATGAGGTATTGTGTGTAGATTGATTAGGAAAATTTTTTTTTAATCCATTTTAGAATAAGGCTGTAATGTAATAAAACGTGGAAAAAGTCAAGGGGTCTGAATACTTTCCGAAATGCACTGTATACCAATGTATGTGGACACCTGTTCAAATTAGTGAATTTGGCTATTTCAGCCACACCCGTTGATGACAGGTGTATAAAATCGAGCACACAGCCATGCAATCTCCATAGAAAAACATTGGCAGTAGAATGGCCTTACTGAAATGCTAAGTGACTTTCAACGTGGCACCGTCATACGATGCCACCTTTCCAACAAGTCAGTTTGTAAAATTTCTGCCCCACACACTACCGAATTCCAAACTGTCAGCACAAGAACTGTTCGTCGGGAGCTTCATGAAATGGGACTCCATGGCCAAGCAGCCACACACAAGCCTAAGATCACCATGCACAATGCCATCACTCTGGAGTGATGAATCATGCTTCACCATCTGGCAGTCCGATGGACGAATCTGGGTTTGGCGGATGCCAGGAGAACGCTACCTGACCGAATGCATAGTGCCAACTGAAAAGTTTAGTGGAGGAGGAATAATGGTCTGGGGCTGTTTTTCATGGTTCGGGTTAGACCCCTTAGTTCCTGTGAAGGGAAATCTTAACGCTACAGCATAGAATGACATTCTAGACGATTCTGTGCTTCCAATTTAGTGGCAACCGTTTGGGGAAGGCCCTTTCTTGTTTTATTATGACAATGCCCCGTGCACAAAGCGAGGTCCATACAGTAATTGTTTGGCGAAATCTGTGTGGAAGAACTTGATTGGCTTCCACAGAGCCCTGACCTCAACCCCATCAAACACCTTTGGGGTGAACTGGAACACCAACCTCCGAGCCAGGCCTAATGGAAGCAAGTCCCCGCAGTAATGTTAGAACATCTAGTGGAAAGCTTTCGCAGAAGATTGGAGGCTGTTATAACAGCAAAGGGGGGACCAACTCCATATTAATGCCCATGATTCTGGAATTAGATGTTCGATACACACGGGAAACTGTTGAGCGTGAAAAATCCAGTAGCGCTGCAGTACTTGACACAAACCGGTGTGCCTGGCACCTACTACCATACCCTGTTCAAAGGCACTTCAATATTTTGTCTGGCCCATTCACCCTCTGAGTGGCACACATACACAATCCAAGTCTCAATTTTCTCAAGGATTAAAAATCCTTCTTTAACCTGTCTCCTCCCTCCATCTACACTGATTGAAGTAGATTTAACAAGTGACAGCAATAAGGGATAAATAATAGCTTTCACCTGGTCAGTCTGTCATTGAAAGAGCAGGTGTTCATAATGTTGTGGACACTCAGTGTCTATATTCCAGTCTCTGTTATTGCTGGTTCTGATATTTCTTAATTTCTTTCTTTTTACTTTTAGGATTATGTGTGTATTGTATTTTTTGTTGTTGTTTCTATGCATTATTACTGCACTGTGGAAGCTGGAGAAAAAAAGCAGAATTTTTGTACATTTCGTTCTATAGGGTTTTGTCAAGAAGGGACACATTTTCCTAGCAGGTTCAGGAGAAGGTAAACAGCAGGTTGGGTTATTAACGTAGCAGGCAAGGATAATTAGGTTAAAGTTAGATAAAGGGTTAGGGATTTGCGAAAAATAATAATAAAACAATTAATTAATTTACGTCATATATGACAACAGCTGTATCCCATCTAGACATTGCCTTTTTATAGTATGTTTCCTATCAGTGGCTCCTTCTACTTTCGCCTTCTCGGAAACCACGTGGTTTGTACACAGTCATTCCATCATCTCCGGCTACTCCCTCCGACAGAAACCGCAGCGCGTTTGCAAAGAGGAATATGTGACTGTCAGACTCTTGAACTTTGCCGAGCAATTGTAATAAGTGCACTATTGTTCATTTTTAACATGTCATTGGAGTACAGGATGAACTACCCAGCAAATAGCTGTGGAATTACTTCCAACGTTTATGTGTTCAATAATATGTTAGGTTTCTATTTACGCTCTGAATAAGTTGCGTTTTTAATTTGAAGTTTCTGATTTCAGTCTGACGAGGGAGGTTGCCGAATAGAAAGAGCAGTGCTAAAACGCATATGTACTTTGATTGGTCCTCTACTACTATGGGCGTCAACCATTGCAAAAGCTTAGCTATGACAGGCTTTATCGCGTATGGGTTGTGCCATTGAACAGCTGTTCATATAAAAGCTGGTATTTTCAGAATTATTATATTGACAATACAAATATTAATATCATATGTTGTCTGAGCCACCAGGCTGGTGAAGTGGAGGGGACCTTTCCCATTTATCTTGACATCACCTTTTCGTACCGTTTTCAACGTTATTCAAGGTAGGTGCAGGTTACTGAATTTACCTGGTTCTTACAGCAATCATTACCTAGGTAAAACACACCCCCAAAAAAGCATTGCGCATGCAGGGAATTTTGACCAAAACATAGTTTCAAAGGAAACCAAATCAAGGAAAGAGTGAAACTGAAAGTATACTTGCTAATAATAACACTTACATTTTCTTATATTATTGATATGATGATATTTAATGTGTACATTTCATTTATTTATTTTTTGTCACAAAAGAGACAATTTGCAACTTCAATTTCTGCAATTGAAGTTGCAAATTGCTTGGATTTGTTATTATGCTTTTTTAATGTATTTTCTTTGTAAATTGTATTTATTTAGCTAGGCACGTCAGTTAAGAACAAATTCTTATTTACAATGATGGCCTAGGAACAGTGGGTTAACTGCCTTGTTCAGGGGCAGAACGACAGATTTTTACATTGAAAATAATGTACTTTTTACGCTCTACATTTTTGATGACACCCAGAAGTACTCTTACGTTTTGAATGCTTAACAGGACAGGAAAATGGTCCAATTCACACACTTCAAAATGGTGCCGTCTGCTTTGCTTAATATAATACATTTGAAATGATTTATACTTTTAGTTTTGATACTTAAGTATATTTAGAACCACATACTTTTAGACTTTTACTCTAGTATTTTACTGGATGACTTCCACTTTTACTTGAGTAACTTTCTATTAAGGTATCTATACTTTTAGTCAAGTATGACAATTGGGTACTTTTTCCACCATTGATTATTCCTCAATAAAGTAGCTATCAGCAAAGTTAGTCTGCCCTAGCTTCAGGGAGAAGCTGGTTCCGCCATTGGGTTGCCAGCCCAGAGAAGAGCTTGGACTGGGCTGTAGGTGTGGGAGAACCAAGAGACCAGAATACTCAGGTTTTATGGTCACATACACTAGATGGGTGCAGTGGAATGTGTTGTTTTTACAGAGTCAGCCATAGTAGCACGGCGCTCCTGGAGCAAATTATAGCACATCGCCAGATTTTTCACGTTGTTGGCTCAGGTTTTCGAACCAGCAACCTTTTGATTAGTGGCCCAATGCTATAATCGCTAGGCTACTTGCCACCCTAGCATTGGAGTGTAGGGTTTGAGCAGACCCTGAAGGTTGCTTTGAGGCTGCTCTGGAGGCAAGTACCATAGTTTTGTAGTGGATGTGGCTTCGACTGGGAAGCCAGTGGAGTGAGCGGAAGAGCGGGTGAATTTGGTGACATGGGAGAATTTGGGAAGGCTGAACACCAGGAAAGCTGCAGCGTTCTGGATAAATTGCAGGGGTTTGATGGCACAAGCAGGGAGCCCAGCCAACAGTGAGTTGCAGTAGTCCAATCAGTCAGTATGTGACAATGGTTGTAAATCCTTAATTTGGAACAGGTAACTTTAATAGATTTTCTCTTAATAGGAGACACAGTACACTCAACGGTTCAATGCATAATCTAATGTACTAATAAAAACAGTCCTGTTCATCAGTGCAGGAAACGCTGCAGTATGTCCTCTGTGTTTTTTTTGTAAAGACATATTTTTCTGTGTTGACAGGAGTTTCTGTCCATGACTGGCTGACTTTTACTAAGCCTGTTTATTCAGCTCCGCTGTCCGTGACTAAAGTTAGACTAAATAATTGACTGGCAGCCTCTTCTGGTAGACTGGAATTTAAGTGAAGTGCATAGACATTTTCTGTGAATGTGATTTGCAGCAGCGTGACATGGAGGGAGTTCACCATGAAATTTAATCCACGAGGTAAAGTAGGTTGTATCTCAGACATTCAACAGACATTTGTGGTTAGCCTATTTAAACGTTGACAACAATTTCCATTCCTCTCTGATTACTACAAAGGATCTTTCAAGAGGTAATGTTTTAGTTAGGGACTGGGGTGAAAGGGTCCTTGAGTGTCTAAGGGATGTGGTTATTGTTTTTTAACCTTTTTAATTGCAATAACTGTTTTAATAATTCTTACAGAAACCTCAAATAAAAGTCAAATTAGTAAAAAAAAAGTCTGGTCTACTTTTACAACCGTTGATTTGCATAAAAATAAGTGTTTTGATATAAATAATCAAATCATATAAATGCATTTAAATCTGTTATCCTTAATGAATGTTTCATGGATTTTCATATCAAAACAGGTGCTAATTCTAAAAAGGTCTGGCCTACTTTTACAACCTTTGACTTGCATAAAAAGTCAAGTGTTGATTTGATAGAAATAATAAAATCATAGAAAATTGAATTTAAATTTCTTATCCACTATAACGTTTTCATGGATTGTCATAGAAACATAAAACTAAATCCAAATTATTCAAACCAAACCCTCAATGGAACTGACGCAAGCCATCACCGCCATACAAGTTTCGGCTGTACAAGTGTGACTGACCGCCTTGATTCGGTCTTATGTATCAATTTGAAATGGTGTTTTTTACATTGGATTAAAACAGAGACACAGAGCTACAAAATAGTATAGCATACACTGAATTTTAGGAACAATGGGAAAGTAATTCTGCTTTGAAAGTTGATAAACTTGTGACCTCACTTTTGAGGAAATGGCCTTTGAATGTTTTAGTACCTGCTGGAGAGCTCTTCTTTGTCTTCACTTTGTCTTCACCCATTCAGCATTGTTCACACCCTCTTAAGCTTTAGCTCCATCAATCTCTTTAAGTGTTGATCTGAGCGTTCTGTCCTAACAACAGCAGTCAAGCACCCAAGCGAACTGGCTAACAGTTGTTGCAGTGACATTCTATTAAAATGGACACTTGCATAGTGGAGTGTTTTGTTAAGACATGTAGCTAGCTAGCTAAACAATGAACCATAATCACAACTCATGTGCATGAATCTGCAGGTAGCTAACCAACCGGGTTCAATGTTAGCTAGCTAACATTAAGCTATAACAAGCAAAGCATTGTGTCCCACCACCTGCCAAACCCTCTTTTTGAGCTACTGCTACTCTCTGTTCATCATATATGCATAGTCACTTTAACCATACCTCAATAAGCCTGACTAACCGGTGCCTGTATATAGCCTTGCTACTCTTATTTTCAAATGTATTTTTACTGTTGTTTTATTTCTTTACTTACCTACACACACACACACACACACACCTTTTTTTCGCACTATTGGTTAGAGCCTGTAAGTAAGCATTTCACTGTAAGGTCTACACCTGTTGTATTCGGCGCATGTGACAAATAAACTTTGATTTGATTTGAAAACAAATGGCTCTGAGATACGGCTAATAAGATCATACAAGTAACGTTAGCTAGCGAGCCAGCCAGCTAACATTAGCTAGCTAACAGTACACTTTAACTTCAAATGAAAACAACTTTGTCAAAATTAGAAACATGTAATAACTGAAAATGTAGCTAGCTACACTATCTTACCCGTATACATCATGGTTGGACTCTTCTCCCTGTCACGGATGCCATGGTTGCCCTTAGCTTGAAGATGTAATCCAGAGACAGGTGTTTTCGCCATACTCTAATTCCACTGATTTCAAAACTTGGTCCTCCAGAAAGTTGAGAGCAACACTTATGCAGTTCTACTAAGCAATATTTTTTAAAGCCACGTTAGACAGGATTACCTACACATACTAACCAACTCAAATAGACAGAAGCGTGCTATATGGCAGACCAATCCGAACTCATCTCTCGACATGTCCAGCCCACTCATTATCTCAGCTAATCATGGCTAGCGTGAAGGTTGCTGACTTTTTCTGTGGCTAAACCAACTAGGCTCGTAATTTAACAATTGTATTCGTATTTACAGATGGCATACAAGTGTGTTATTAAGGCACACAAAGTGTTCACCTGTTCCAGAAGGCAAAAAAACGCATTTGATAAAAAAAAAGATTATCTTCAAATGGCTCTTGTGTGAAGTCGTGACCTGCGACATACGCCTAGTTTCCTGAAATTAGTCACAAATGGTGTTACAGAATTACCTGCTTGTGACTCTTTGCACCCCACTTCATCGCCCTTTTTCAGAGACAAACTGTAACTTTCCAAACTGATTGCTTGCTAGTGACCAGGGTGCCAGGTGCCTTAACACACCATGGGGTCAGCCAATCACTGGCAGTCATCTTGGGTTTCAGATCCCCAATTCCTCTGTCTTCGTCAAGCAGTGGCAGAGAGAGCATCAACCTCCTACACCTCTGCCCTGCTCAACACAATTGCAGTTATTCACATAATGTCTTTCATTACATTTATTTTAGTCATTTAGCAGACGCTCTTATCCAGGAGTGGGAGGCCCCGGTGCAGAACTGAGCAAGAGGACAAGTACATTAGAGTGTCTAGTTTGAGAAACAGACACCTCACAAGTCCTCAACTGGCAGCTTCATTAAGTAGAACCCGTAAAACACCAGTCTCAACGTCAACAGTGAAGAGGTGACTCCGGGATGCTGTCCTTCTAGGCAAAGTTGCAAAGAAAAAGCCATATCTCAGACTGGCCAATAAAAATTAAAGATGAAGATAGGCAAAAGAACACAGACACTGTACAGAGGAACTCTGCCTAGAAGGCCAGTATCCTGGAGTCGCCTCTTAACTGTTGAAGTTGAGACTGGTGTTTTGAGGGTACTATTTAATGAAGCTGTCAGGTGAGGACTTGTGAGGTGTCTGTTTCTCAAACTAGACACTCTAATGTACTTGTCTTCTTGCTCAGTTGTGCCCCGGGGCCTCCCACTGCTCTTTCTATTCTGGTTAGAGCCAGTTTGCTCTGTTCTGTGAAGGGAGTAGTGCACAGCGTTGTACGAGATCTTCAGTTTCTTGGCAATTTCTCGCATGGAATGTCCTTAATTTCTCAGAACAAGAATAGACTGACGAGTTTCAGAAGAAAGTTATTTGTTTCTGGACATTTTGAGCCTGTAATCGAACTCACAAATGCTGATGCTCCAGATGCTAAACTAGTCTAAAGAAGGCCAGTTTATTGCTTCTTTAATCAACACAAAAGATTTCAGCTGTGCTAACATAATTTCAAAATGGTTTTCTAATGATCAATTAGCCTTTTAAAATGATAAACTTGCATTAGCTAACACAATGTGCCATTGGAACACAGGAGTGATGGCTGCTGATAATGGGCCTCTACGCCAATTGTAGATATTCCATAAAATGACACGTTTCCAGCTACAATAGTCATTTACAACATTAGCAATGTCTACATTGTATTTCTGATCAATATGATGTTATTTGAATGGACAAAATATGTGCTTTTCTTTAAAAGACATTTCTAAGTGACCCCAAAATTTTGAACGGTTATGTGTGTGTGTGTGTGTGTGTGTGTGTATATATATATATATACACACACATATATACTACTTAATGAAGTCGGAAGTTTACATACACTTAGGTTGGAGTCATTAAAACACTCCTCAAATTTCTTGTTAACAAACTATAGATTTGGCAAGTCGGTTAGGACATTACTTTGTGCATGACACAAGTAATTTTTCCAACAATTGTTTACAGACAGATTATTTCACTGTATCACAATTCCAGTGGGTCAGAAGTTTACATACACTAAGTTGACTGTGCCTTTAAACAGCTTAGAAAATTCCAGAAAATGATGTCATGGCTTTACAAGCTTCTGATAGGCTAATTGACATCATTTGAGCCAATTGGAGGTGTACTTGTGGATGTATTTCAAGGCCTACCTTAAAACTCTTTGCTTGACATCATGGGAAAATCAAAAGGATCAGCCAAGACCTCCACAAGTCTGGTTCATCCTTGGGAGCAATTTCCAAACGCTTGAAGGTACCACGTTCATCTGTACAAACAATAGTACGCAAGTATAAATACCATGGGACCATGCAGCCGTCACACTACTCAGGAAGGAGACGCATTCTGTCTCCTAGAGATGAACGTACTTTGGTGCGAAAAGTGAAAATCAATCCAAGAACAACAGCAAAGGACCTTGTGAAGATGCTGGAGGAAACAGGTACAAAAGTATCTATATCCACAGTAAAACAAGTCCTATATCGACATAACCTGAAAGGCCGCTCAGCAAGGAAGAAGCTACTGCTCCAAAACCACCATAAAAAAGCCAGACTATGGTTTGCAACTGCACATGGGGACAAAGATCATACTTTCTGGAGAAATGTCCTCTGGTCTGATGAAACAAAAATATAACTGTTTGGCCATAATGACCAACATTATGTTTGGAGGAAAAAGGGGGAGGCTTGCAAGCTGAAGTTGTGGCAAAATGGCTTAAGGACAACAAAGTCAAGGTATTGGAGTGGCAATCACAAAGCCCTGACCTCAATCCTATAGACATTTTGTGGGCAGAACTGAAAAGGTGTGTGCCATCAAGGAGGCCTACAAACTTGACTCAGTTACACCAGCTCTGTCAGGAGGAATGGGCCAAAGTTCACCCAACTTATTGTGGGAAGCTTGTGGAAGGCTACCCAAAACGTTTGACCCAAGTTAAACAATTTAAAGGCAATGCTACCAAATACTAATTGAGTGTATGTAAACTGTTGACACACTGGGAATGTGATGAAAGAAATAAAAGCTGAAATAAATAATTCTCTACTATTGTTCTGACATTTAACATTCTTAAAATAAAGAGGTGATCCTAACTGACCTAAGACAGGGAATTTTTACGAGGATTAAATGTCAGGAATTGTGAAAACTGAGTTTAAATATAGTTGGCTAAGGTGTATGTATACTTCCGACTTCATCTGTATAAATATTATTTAAGATCCTGGTTTGAATAGGTAGGGTTTCAGATGTTTTTGGAAGATGGGCAGGGACTCTGCTGTCTATGATTCAGGGGGAAGCTGGTTCCGCTATTGGGGTGCCAGGACAGAGAAATGCTTGGCCTGGGCTGAGCGGGGTGGGGTGTAGCCTGAAGGTAGGGAGGGGCAGTGCCTCTTGGATGTGAGCTTCAACTGGAAGCTAGTGGAGTGTGCGGAGGAGCGGGGTGACATGACAGAACTTGGGAAGGTTCTGCAGTTGGGCTGCTGCATTCTGGATATGTTGCAGCAGTTTGATTGCACAAGTGGGGAGCCCAGCCAACAGCGAGTTGCAGTAACTCTATGGATGTTGTAGAGCATAAACCTGCAGGAGCGGGTCAGTGCTTTGATGTTTGCAGAGACCAACAGGGTGTTGTCCAGGGTCACGCTAAGGTTCTTTGCACTCTGGAAGGGTGACACTGCGGAGTTGTCAACTGTGATGGAGAGTGTTTTTTGAGCAGGTAGGCCTTCCCCGGGAAGAAGAGCAGTTCCGTCTTGTCGAGGTTGAGCTTGAAGTGGTGGGCCGACATCCAAGTTGAGATATTTGCCAGGCTCGCAGAGATGCGTGTCGTCACCTGGGTGTCAGAAGGGGGGAAGGAGAAAAGTAGGCTGAGTGAATGAGTAGTGGATGTCGTCAACCTTTTTTCAAAGTGGTTTACAAAGTCGTCCGCAGAGAGGGAGGCGGGAGGTGGAGGATTAAGCAGGGGGGAGAAGGTGTAAAATAGTTTCCTAGGGTAAGAAAGTGGCTTTAGCAAAGGATACAGAGAAAGAGAAGGTATAGAGGAGGGAGTGAAAGGATGATAGGTCCTTCAGAAGTTTAGTTTTCCTCCCTTTTCGCTCAGCTGCCCGCAGCCCTGTTTTGTAAGCTCGCAATGAGTTACTCGGCCACGGAGTAGGAGGGGAGGGCCGAGCCGGCCGGGAGGAAAGGGGACAGTGCGAGTCATAGGAAGCGTAAAGGGAGGAGAGTAGAGTCAACGAGGCAGAATCAGGAGACAGAAGGGAGAAGGATTTAGCAGAAGGAAGAGATGATAGGATAGGAGAGGAGAGAGTAGTGGGAGAGAGAGAGCGAAGATTGTAAAGGTGCATGACCATCTGAGTAGGGGCTGAGTGATTAGGGTTGGAGGAAAGGGAGACAGAAAAGTAAACAAAGTAATGATCAGAGACCTGTAGGGGGGTTGCAGTGAGATTAGTAGGCGAGCAGCCTCAAATAAAGATGATGTAAAGAATATAGCCTGCCTTGTGAGTTGGAAGATATTGGGAAAGGGTGAGGTCAAAAGTGGCAAGGAGGGGAAAGAGAGAGTTGGAAGAAATGAATCAAAGGCAGATGTCGGGAGGTTGAAGTCGCCAAGTACGAAGAGTGGTGAGCCATCGTCAGGAAATTAGTTTATCAAGGTGTCAAGCTTATTGAGGAACTCTCCAAGGGCACCTGGTGGGCGATAGATGACAATAATGTTAAGTTTGAGGGGACAAGTTACAGTGATAGCATGGAATTCAAATGAGGAGATGGACAGGTGAGAGAGGGAGGAAAGAGAAAATCTCCATGCTGTCAAATGAGTAGACCTGTGACACCACCGCAACAACCAGATGCTCTTGGACTATGAGAGAAAACATAGTGAGTTGAAGAAAGATCAGCTGGAGTAGCAGTGTTCTCTGGGGTGATCCATGTCTCCATCAGGGCCAAAAAGTCAAGGGACTGAAGGGAAGCATAGGCTGAGGTGAACTCAGCGTTCTTGACCACAGATTGGCAGTTCCAAATGCTGTCAGAGACCCGGAATTCCACATGGGTTGTGCGCGCAGAGTACATAAATTAAAGGGTAGCAGCCAAGGGGCGGGGAGTGTTCAGTGAGAGGTGAGAACAGATATAGAAAACATACACAAATTTGACAAAGCTATAAAAGAGCAAAACTAGATCATCTCTAAATAACTAGGTAAGATACTCAAGTGAGAGAGTGGTGTGGAGCCCTTTCTCGAATAACTCCCCATAACAACTCGGCAGAACCGTCTTTGTTTCGGTGGCGGTCTAAGTTTGCAACAAAACCGCCATTGACACAACCGCCGTTTACAGCTGCCACTGAGAAACCAGGGGAGACGGAAGAACTAACAATAATTGCTAATTGCCTAGCAGAGGTGGAGAGCACACCTCTCTGTACTAATTGCGTTAAAAGATTGGGGTGCCTTGGGAGGATCAGGCGACGAGTGGCTAATCTGCCTTTGCCTACCGTCCTGCTAGCTAACGTTCAAATGCTGGCAAATAAATGGGACGAACTGAAAGCATAAAAACTGTAAAATCATGGCTGAACGACGACATTAAGAACATACAGCTGGCGGGTTATACACTCTATCGGCAGGATAGAACAGCAGCCTCTGGTAAGACACAGGGCGGGGGTCTATGCATATATGTAAACAACAGCTGATGCACAATATCTAAGGAAGTCTCGAGGCTTTGCTCGCCTGAGGAAGAGTATCCCATGATAAGCTATAGACCACACTATCTACCTATAGAGTTTTCATCTGTATTTTTCATAGCTGTCTACATGCCACCACAGACCGATGCTGGCACTAAAACCACACTGAAATGAGCTGTATACCGCCATAAGCAAACAGGAAAATGCTCATCCAGAGGCGGCGCTCCTAGTGGCGGGGGACTTTAATGCAGGGAAACTTAAATCAGTTTGACCCAATTTCTATCAGCATGTTAAATGTGCAACCAGAGTGAAAAATATTCTAGATCACCTTTACTCCACACACAGAGACATATAAAAAGCTCTCCCTCGCCCTCCATTTGGCAAATCTGACCATAATTCGATCCTGATTCCTGCTTACAAGCAAAAATTAAAGCAGGAAGCACCAGTGACTATCTATAAAAAAGTGGTCAGATGAAGCAGATGCTAAACTACAGGACTGTTTTGCTAGCACAGACTGGAATATGTTCTGGGATTCTTCCGATGGCATTGAAGAGTACATCACATCAGTCACTTATCAATAAGTGCATTGAGGATGTCATCCCCACAGTGACTGTGCGTACATACCCCAACCAGAAGCCATGGATTTACAGGCAACATTCGCACTGAGCTAAAGGGTAGAGCTGCCGCTTTCAAGGAGCGGGACTCTAACCCGGAAGCTTATAAGAAATCCTGCTACGCCCTCCGACGAACCATCAAACAGGCAAGGCGTCAATACAGGACTAAAATTGAATAGTACTACACCGGCTTGCAGGTCTTGCAAACTATTACAGACTACAAAGGGAAGCACAGCCGAGAGCTGCCCAGTGACACGAGCCTACCAGACGAGCTAAATAGCTTCTATGCTCGCTTTGAGGCATGTAACACTGAAACATGCATGAGAGCATAAGCTGTTCCGGACGACTGTGTGATCACTATCTCCGCAGGCGATGTGAGTAAGACCTATAACCTCTATGGGCTAGGGCTTGCGTCCCACCTACTCAACAGCCAGTGTAATCGAGTGGCGCGATATTCAAATACCTTAGAAATGCTATTACTTCAATTTCTCAAACATATGACTATTTTACACCATTTTAAAGACAAGACTCTCGTTAATCTAACCACACTGTCCGATTTCAAAAAGGCTTTACAACAAAAGCAAAACATTAGATTATGTCAGCAGAGTACCCAGCCAGAAATAATCAGACACCCATTTTTCAAGCTAGCATATAATGTCACATAAACCCAAACCACAGCTAAATGCAGCACTAACCTTTGATGATCTTCATCAGATGACAATCCTAGGACATTATGTTATACAATACATGCATGTTTTGTTCAATCAAGTTCATATTTATATCAAAAACCAGCTTTTTACATTAGCATGTGACGTTCAGAACTAGCATACCCACCGCAAACTTCCGGTGAATTTACTAAATTACTCACGATAAACGTTCACAAAAAACATAACAATTATTTTAAGAATTATAGATACAGAACTCCTTTATGCAATCGCTATGTTCGATTTTAAAATAGGTTTTCGGAAAAAGCGCATTTTGCAATATTCTGAGTAGATAGCTTGCCATCACGGGCTAGCTATTTTGACACCCACCAAGTTTGGCCCTCACCAAATTCAGATTTACTATAAGAAAAATGTTATTACCTTTGCTGTTCTTCGTCAGAATGCACTCCCAGGACTTCTACTTCAATAACAAATGTTGGTTTGGTTCAAAATAATCCATAGTTATGTTCAAATATCCTCTGTTTTGTTCGTGCGTTCAAGACACTATCCGAAGGGTGACGCCCGACGCGTTTCGTGACAAAACATTTCTAAATATTCCATTACCGTACTTCGAAGCATGTCAACCGCTGTTTAAAATACATTTTTATGCGATTTTTCTCGTAAAAAAGCGATAATATTCCGACCGGGAAACCCTGTTTTCGTTCAAAGACGAAAAAATAAAAACATGGTGTCGGCATGTGCATGCGCCCCAGTCTCATTGTTCTCTGATCGATCACTATCCAAATGCGCTACTGTTTTTCAGCCAGGGGCTCCAAAGGCATCATTCACCGTTCTGCCGCCTTATGGGAGCCGTAGGAAGTGTCACGTCACAGCAGAGATCCTCAGTTTTCAATAAAGAGAGTGTAGAAGGCCAAGAAATGGTCAGAGAGGGCACTTCCTGTAAGGAATCTTCTCAGGTTTTGGCCTGCCAAATGAGTTCTGTTATACTCAGACACCATTCAAACAGTTTTAGAAACTTTGGAGTGTTTTCTATCCAAAGCTAATAATCATATGCATATTCTAGTTTCTGGGCAGTAGTAATAACCAGATTAAATCGGGTACGTTTTTTATCCGGCCGTGCAAATACTTCCCCCTACCCTAGAGAGGTTAACACGGTCATCGCAACAGCCCTAGGTGAAACCACTCCCCCCCCCCCAATGCAGCCACTGATTACCAAAACAAGTCACAAATTGCCCTGCCCCTTGATCCTTGTTGATGTGTTAACAGCTATCTGCAAATTATGAGCAGCCAGCAGTTCACACACCAAGTGGGCCACTGGGAAATCGGGCAGCACTTAAAATAGATGGCCCTAGCTAGCAAAAAGACAGTACTAGACCACAACAGATGAAGACAAAAAATGTGTTATACTTTTCACTCCTGGCGATATAAGGAGCCCTCTAGCTATAGAATGAAGCAAGTTTTGTTGTGAAGCTGTTAGCAGTTGATGTTATTTTTCAATAACACAGACCCCAAAGCAAATCAGGGGGAGAAAAATATATGTATTCAAAGAGAACAAATCATAGTTGTTATGCTGGAAAGTATTTTTCCCTATCCTCAGTGTTTTCTCCACTGAACAAAGAGACCGGATGTAGTTTTTACCCAAGCCTAGACTGTGGTTGACCAATTAGAATTCATTGCAATAAAATTGGGCCAATGGCCAAATACCAAGTAGCCCGTTTCAGGCTCAATGTATAGACAATTTAGACCAATGAGAACTTGCCACATGTAGCTATGAGTCCCAGCTTGGAATCCTACACAGATCTGAAACAGATGTTGAACTGAAAAACACTAGTTCCATTGCTCTCTAGCCCTCTTGACGTCTAGTCCTCTGCGTTGTTTATTTGAAAGCTGAATATTCATGATCTAGATCTTCAACATGTGAAATTAACATATTTTGAAATGGAAAAAAATACAGACAAGCATATTTGTCTTAGAATACTCTTACAAATAGTACATTTATATGGAATCACTCTGTATGAAATAATAGGGGTTGCCATCATTTTTGAATCTCTACACCTTCCTTTGTTCTTCATACAAACACCATATTTAAGGTCCCTCAGTCAAGTCTTGAATTTCAAGCACAGATTCAAGTATAAAGACCAGGGAGCTTTTCGAAAGCCTCATAAAGAAGGGCAGTGATTGGTAGATGGGTAACAATAAGAAATCAGACATTGAATATACTGTGTCTTTAAGCATGGTCAAGTTAATAATAATGCTGTGTCAAAGATGCAGTCATCCTTCTGATCTGAGCTGCAGGACAGGACGTTGGAGACGGCTCATGGTAGAGAAATGAACATAAAATTCTCTGGCAACAGCTCTGGTGGACATTCCTGCAGTCAGCATGCCAATTCCATGCTCCCTCAAAACTTGAGACATCTGTGGCATTGTGTTGTGTGACAAAACTACATTTTAGAGTGGCCTTTTATTGTACCAGGTACAAAGTGCACCTGTGTAATGATCATGCTGTTTAATCAGCTTCTTGATATGCCACAATTGTCTGGTGGAAGGATTATCTTGGCAAAGGAGGAATGCTCACTAACAGCGATATAAACAAATTAGTACATAACATTTGAGAGAAATAAGCTTTTTGTGCATATGTAACATTTCTGGGATCTTTTATTTCAGCTCATGAAACATGGGATCAACACTTTACATGTTGCGTTTATATTTTTATTAAGTGTAGTAATCTGAGAGGAATGGAAATTGTTGTCAACGTTTAAATAGGCTAATGGTGAATGGTTGTTGAATGTCTGATATAAAACCTACTTTACCTCTGTATGAAATACCCAAGATGGCAACAGCTCCACTAATTCATTTCTCAGCCAGGTTCACCATCATCAGGCACACTGTTGTGCTGCTTTTTAGATCACATTTCTACACCATCAGTCTACACGGGACATGCTGCTGCACAAATCAATATGTGATATTTCAGGAAAAGTAAAATGCACTTCAATTTGATTTCAGCCTACAAACCCTAGTTTAATTAAACTATACCCATTCACTGAGTTACACAGAATGTAATACAAAGAGAATGTCACATAAAACCTATTCTGGCAGGATCCTGTTAAGCAACTTTGGTCTTACCCAGCAGTAGCCTACTATAGAGTAGCTACCTCTCTTCCTCAACCCTCCAAAGACTAAAGAAGCTTATAGCTGACTAATAGTACGTCAGAGTTCTCAATTCAGTTTTCAATTCAAGAAGTAAATTGAAATTCAATTAATTAATTAAAAATTACCCATTGTTTTCTGTGACGATATTTCAATTCGCTTCCTGAATTTTCAGACATGAAAATCGGACTGAGCCCAACCCTGGTGTACATGGCTGTAGTCATACGTGGACGTGGTGACGATTTGATCACAGCATCTGAAAGTAAACACAGTTTGACCTGTGCAAAGGATTACAATGCAGCCTGTATGTGCAGTTGGCGATAAATATGGCATGCAACAGTTAGTAGGCTACATATTGTACTGTGTTTCCCACTATACTGGTTATCCTCTGACCTCCATACTGAGGTGCCTATGGAATGATACAGGAAAACACTGATTGCCATTCCCTGTCCCTGGTTTCTAGATGGCCCAGTGGTTCCAGCTGCAGCAGCTAGACTCCAAGTACCTGGAGCAGGTGGACCAGCTGTATGATGATACTTTCCCTATGGAGATCCGCCAGTACCTCAGTGCCTGGATAGAGAGCCATGACTGGTGAGTGAGCCGCAGTAAGCAACAGACTGCCAAGTGGTGTGTAGTTTACACAGTCAGTATGTGTAGATGCATTTGAAGGCTGTGGTGCAACTGCTCTCATGATGTATTGTGCTTTGTTTGGCCTTTTTAATCTAGATCTAGAAAGCCTGCGCCAACTACTGTAATAAGAAAACTGAAAGTAAAAGTAACATGCTTGTAAAGGTTGTGGACTACTTGAAATGTTAGTTGTCGTTGGTGTAAGTTTGTTGACCTTTTTCACCTCACAACTTTCACCTCACAAATTATTGCAAAAAAAAGTAATTCCTTTGTGCCAATCAGCGTGCCCGCATTTGGACTCTGGCCCTGCCCACTCTAGCTCAGAGTGGTTATAGCAAATTTGGCTGCCGACCAAGTTATCAGTGTGTTTTACTAGAAGTGTTTGGCAGTGCATCCGCGATAACCACAAGTTCATTCCTAGTGTAAAAGAAGATTGTGTATGTGATTACTATGTGTGGTGGTGATAAAGATTAATACAATTCCTGGACTGAGATGCATCCGTACCATTCTTGCCGGACAGCCTGTAGCGAGTCAGAACCAAGTATATCAGCATTCAGTCACTAGCGGGTGAGGGCTCAGAAGCCAACTGCTCAGATGACTCCAGCTAGTCGTTTTTGCAATTACTGTGTTCCGTGGGCTGGTTGCTTTCATTTCAAAGGATGACAATTTTTAAGTCCTTTTGGTTGACCCCCTTCAGGGACATGGTGGCCACCAGCGTTTCTCTTGCAGCGGTCCGTTTCCATGACCTCCTGGCCCAATTGGACATTCAGTACAGCCGCTTCGCCCTGGAGAACAACTTCCTGTTGCAACACAATATACGCAAGATTAAACGCAACCTGCAGGTAAGGCCAGGGTCGAACTCTGAATTCATTTGTAAGGACTGACATAAGGGAAACACTCAGGCGCTGAGTATTGAGTATTGTTCTATTAGACTGGTGTTTTGATTCTTATGAGAAAGAATGGTACTCTGAAGATTTGTTTTAATGTCAGATCAGGGCCAATAAGGATTAAGGGCTTCAACAATGTTTCAAGCTAATGTAATGAGTCAGCCGTCCTAATCAGAGTAAGGTTAGACAATCTTAGGTTCTCTAAGCCAGTAAATAACCATTTCATTGTTTGAGTTTATGAGCAGGAAAGAACAGTGTTCCTGGAACACATCCTTGAGGAACACCAAAGTCAACTTTAAATTGTAAAATGTAAAGTTGAGAAACTTTTCCCAGGACCACTTCCAGGAATACCCCTTGCAGATGGCCATGATAATCTGTAACTGTCTGAAAGAGGAGAAGAAGATCCTGGCCTCCATCATCAAAAAAGAGGTGAGACACTGATCTTGTCTTTTGCATACTGCTTAATGGAACTCTGTGAGTATTTCTGTTGTAGTGTGTGTGTGTGTGTGTGCACATGTTCTGAATTGTGATTATGATGCATCTTCTTAGAAAAGTTGCTATTGCATGGAGAATTAATATTTCAGCACATTTCTTAGCAGCATAGATATAAAAAAGATATTGGTTAAACTGCCTTTGATATTGTATTTGTATGTTCGATTATTGCTGCAACAGACGGAGCATTTCAGTGTGACCTGAGTGTGAAACCAGACCAAATGTTTGTGAATTTTTTTTGTCAGGATAACGTGGGGTCCACACCAAACAACATGGTGTTGGATAAACAGAAGGAGCTGGACAACAACGTTAAAGACCTGAGGAACCGAGTTCAGGTGCGGTCATTTGGACAATATCATGTGTCACTGGTGATGTGGATTTATTATCATGCACCCTACCACGACACCGCCCATTGTCTTGTCATTCTACATGAGCAATAACCAGTTGAACAGCCTACGAAAGGGGTAGAAAATGTTTTTCACAAACACCATCATGAGACATGACCATTCAAATGTGTGACTTCTGCCCTCTTCAGGGTGCAGAGCATGAGATTAAGTCACTGGAGGACCTACAGGATGAACACGACTTTAAGAAGAAGACCCTGCAGAGCCGAGGTACTGTAGGAGTTAGCCTGGTCCTAGTCTCTTTCAATAGCCTGGGTCTGGGAGAAAAGACTAGATTGGTGCCATATCTGTATATGCTTTAGCCAATGTGAAGGCACTGTAAAACATATCTCACTCCTACTGTACTAAAACTAGTTTCCAGGCTGAAGCATCTGTGCTGTGAAATTCCAGATGTTTCTTATACTATCATATTGTGAATGCTTACCGCTATGTAAATGTTGATTCTGTCATTGTCAGTGGAACAAGAGGTGAATGGGATGGCACAGTTACAGGCGGTACGGAAAGAGATCCGCGAAGAGGAGATTGTCATCAGAAAGATGTTCATCAAACTCAACATAACCAGAGGGGTAGGAATGTGTGTGCGCGTGCGTTCTTGCATGAGTGTGTACACTGTATGGTTAGACTGATGTTTGTTTCTCCTGACCTATAGGTGGTGGTGAATCAGATTTCTGACATCTTGTGCTTGGCCGAGCAGATCCAGTTCAACCTGGTGACAGTGGAGGTACCTGAGTGGAAGCACAGACAGCAGATAGCTTGCATCGGTGGTCCGCCTAACGCCTGTTTGGACCAGCTACAAATCTGGTCAGCCCTGCCTCTAGTCCATGTTAGCTTTAGCCCCTAGCCCTAGGCCCAGTTCATATCCGAACCCTTATATTAAACTTTGTTCAAATACTTTCAGCAGCAATATTTTCAACCCTCATTCACTGTGTGTTTGTGTGTGTGTGTGTTTGTTTGTTTTGTCTGTATGCAGGTTCACTGCTGTGGCAGAGGGCTTACAGCAGGTGCGTCAGCAGCTGAAGAAGCTCCAGGAGCTGGAACAGAAGTACACGTACGAGAATGACCCCATCACTCAGGGCAAAAGCGCTCTGGAGGAACGCGCTCTCACCCTGTTCAAGTACCTCATTGTCAAGTGAGATCCGCTCTATGACACCTACTATGTGTCTATGTTCCTGTAGGGATCACATACACATGCTAAACATGTATTCACTCACTGAATGGTAGTTAACTTTGCCTGAGACCTGAAGACTTGAGTCAGCTCCCAGTGTTAATGTCTCGACTCTAGGCTCTGTTCCCCAACTGGCAGCCCGCAGGTGGTTTTATTTGCTCCCGCAAGTTTTCTAAGCAAAAAAAGTATTATTACTAGGTTAACAAAAAAAAAAGATTGTCATTGTTGGAAATACAGAAGACTGTAAAAATACCATGAAATCAGCTCCAACTGATTTTATTTTGTTCATCTGTTCCCAAGTATTCCCACACATAGAGAGACATGTGATCGTATACAAATGTAAGCAAGGTTTGAAATGATTATTGTCAGCGGACCAAGTACTTGGAGTTTGCTCTAAAGAGGAAAGGTAGAACAAACGAGTCAGGAGCAGGTTTTCTTAACTGAATCTTCGTCTTCACAAGAACAAGGAACACAAGGTGAGTATCTTTAAACTATAACATAAATCACGGGTGTGTGACCGCCTTCATGATCCTCCCGTGGAGAGCTCCCTTTGGGTGGTCGTCCAGATCCGTGGTGACCATTCCCAAGAGGTGGAATGTCCCATTCTTCTCCCTTCCGAAAGGTACGTCCTCTCCTCTGTAGAAACTCTCAAACACTCTTTTCTTTCTCCCCTCTCTGCCGGTTCCCTCCTCTCTCTTGTAGGGGAAAGAGAATTGCTCATTAGTACCGTCAGCTGTGCTTAATTGCCTCTGACCACCTTGACTCACATGCCGGGCTGGGCAACTGTCCACTGGAGCTGCCTGCCCCCTGGTGGTCCTTCCACATACCTCCCCCCTTAGGACCGGACCGGAGAGCCGGGCACCAGACGTGCCGTCTTGGTCACGTCGGGACAACGCGTCCGCATTCCCGTTCCTCGATCCAGCCCTGTAGATGACATGGAACGATAACGGTTGTTAAGCATGAAACCATCTGGCTATTCTGTTATTGTTTCTCTTACCGGCCATCCACATGAGGGGAGCATGGTCAGTAACGAGTAGGTAGTACCAGAGATAATCGAGGGCCCACTTAATAACTAGGGCCTCTTTCTCTGTGGTAGCATATCTCTGTTCCCGATCACTGAGCTTCATACTTATAAAAAGAATAGGCCTCTCTGCTTCACCTTCACCCTGAGCTAGGACGTCTCCGAGCCCCGTATCTGAGGCGTCTACCTGCACAATGAGCTCTTGGGAGAAGTCAGGAGCCTGCAGGACGGGATCAGAGCACAGGCTATCCTTTAGCAACTGGAAGGCATCTTCAGTCTTGTCCTTCCACGCTACATGGTTTGGCAGGTTTTTCTTAATGAGGCTTGTGAGGGGGTTGGCAATGGTTGCATACCCAGGGATGAAACGGCGATAATATCCCGTTGTCCTCAAGAAGGCTCAGACGTCCCGCTTCGTCTGGGGCCGGGGCCAGTCACGAATGGCCCTGGTCTTTTCTGCCTGTGGACGTATTTTCCGTTCCCCACGGTGTATCCCAAGTATTCCGCGTCGGACAGATCCAGGCAGCATTTTTTTGGATTGGTCGTCAGCCCTGTAGCCTCCAGGCTCACGAGCACCGACCGTAGTCGCAGGAGGTGGCTATCCCAGTCCTCGCTATGGATGACCACATCGTCTATGTACGCCGCCGCGTACTCTTGATGGGGCCGTAGAATGACATCCATGAGGCGTTGGAAAGTTGCCAAAGCCCCATGCAGTCCGAAGGGCATCCTCACATACTGAAAAGCCCTTCCAGTGTGGCAAAGGCAGTCTTTGGGCGGTCCTCCAGAGCCACCGGCACTTGCCAATATCCCTTTGTCAAATCCAGGGTGGTGATGAACTCCTCCACGGCCATCAAAGCCACACCCTCCTCTCCCCCATGGTACTTCTTCAGCAGGTTGATATGATAGAGTTGGACCTTCTTCTTCCTGTCCGGTTGCTTGATGAGGTAATTGACTGGTGAGACCCTTTCCATTACCTCGTAGGGCCCCCTCCACTGCACCAGCAAGCAGTGTTCGGCCGTGGGCACGAGTACCATCACTTTCTCTCCCACGGTGAACTCCCTGGGTGTCGCTGACTTATGGTAGGCCTGGCCTTGAGTCCGTTGCACCTTCTCGATATGCTCCTTTACTATGGGCCAGACTGCCGACAGCCGGTCCCTCATCAGTATAACATGTTCAATCGTCGACCGGAACGGGCATAGTTGGGCCTCCCATGTCTCCTTGGCTAAGTCGAGGATCCCTCGACATGGCCTGCCGTAGAGCAATTCCAAGGAGGAGAACCCAGTAAACGCCTGGGGTACTTCTCACAGGACAAACATTAAGTGGGGCAGAAGCATGTCCCAGTTTTTCCCGTCTCTGGACACCACTCTTCTCTTCCTTCTGCTTTCCTGCCCCCCTACGGTGGCCCGGCTGTTGGCGTGTGATAGAGAGACCTAATCCCCGTTGTCCGGTGCGTAACGTCATCTGCCGAAGCTCCTTATATAGGGGACAGTCTCTCCCGATCAATAATGGCACCTTCAGCTGGGGTACTTTCCCCCGCCCTGACTGTACACCTTCCTTTCGGGTTGAGAATGGACAGACTCATGGTGGGGTAATAGTGGGTGTCTCCATGGACACAGGACATGGCTACTTAGTCTGGTAGCAGTGTTGCTGTGGTCACCATCTGCTCCTCCACTAACGTAACCATACTTCCCGAGTCGAGAATGGCTACCACGTCTTGTCCTTCTATTCGAACCGGAATCTCCGGGGTTAGTCAAGGAACAGGCTTGGCAGAGTCCTTTCGGTCCTCCGTTTCCCCTTTTAACAGCTCCCATGTAGATGTACGTTTCCTTAGCCTGGGCTATGTCGTCGGCTGACAACAGGTTTGCTTGCCCCACGACCCTTTTTAAGTCCCTGGGTAATTCCCTCAAAGTCTTGTCCACTACAAGCGTCTCTATGGCATGGGCTCCAGCCACTGTTTCGTTGGACGGCCATATAGGTCCATTGATGTACCTTTACAGCTCTTTCTCGGGCGGTCAGCTGGCACCGGGACAGAATCTCGGTTTTTATTCGCCCATACTTAGCAGCTTTGCGGGGGTCCAGGTCAGAGTAGGCTTCCTGGACTATCCTGGTCAAAAGAGGAGCTAACGCACTGACCCATTCTGTGGGGGGCCACGGTGGCCATCCTTTCGAATGTCATGATGAAAGCCTCAATATCATCTTCCTTTGAAAGGCGAGGTAACATGGCATGAGCAGCCGCTCTCGGCTTTACTCTCGGTTCTTCTCGCCGGCTCAGCTGTTGTTGCATGAGTTCTATGGTTGTCTGCTGGGCCGTGATCAACTGTTGTAGTAGAGCATTATCCATCCTTCTTGAATGGTTCCTCTGAGTCTACAGGTAGATTTTTGTTTTCCTCACTTATCCTTGTGTCACTCGTCCACCTAGTGCCCGCATTCTCCACCAATGTGAGCGGACCAAGTACTTGGAGGTTGCTGTAAAGCGGAAAGGTGGGATAAACGAGTCAGGAGCAGGTTTTCTTAATTGAACAAAGTTCTCTATTGAAGTAATTTTTCCTTCTCAAACACTCCAACACAATAAATTATGATATCTCAAGGAAAACACAAATCTTCTTCTTCACAAGAACAAGGAACACAAGGTGAGTATCTTTAAACTATAACATAAATCACGGGTGTGTCACCGCCTTCACTGTCCTTCCATGGAGAGCTCCCTTCGGGTGGTCGTCCGGATCCGGGTTGACCATTCCCAAGAGGTGGAGTGTCCCCTTCTTCTCCCTTCCGAAAGGTACGTCCTCTCCTCTGTAGAAGCAAACACTCTTTTCTTTCTCCCCTCTCTGACGGTTCCTTCCTCTTTCTTGTAGGGGAAAGAGAATAGCTCGTTAGTACCGTCAGCTGTGCTTAATTGCCTTTGATCACCTTGACTCACATGCTGGGCTACTGTCCGTGGGAGCAGCCTGCCCTCTGGTGGTCCTTCCACATTATACTTTTGGTCAAATATTATATCCCTTTGGGCTTCTTGCGGTCAATTAGCAGTCTACAAATTATTTGTAATTATGTTCCGGCTCCCCGACTGTCCACTCAAGAAAGAAATCGAGCTGAAGTTGATGATCCCTGCTCTAGGCTTTAGTGGAGTGCCATAGGAGTGTCATTATCGGATGTTTGACAGAATGTTTTTGTGGCGTCTATCTTTTAGCTCTATCGTGGTGGAGAGACAGCCCTGTATGCCCACTCACCCTCAAAGACCCATGGTGCTGAAGACTGGGTTGCAGTTCACTGTCAAAATCAGGTGATTGCGCCAGCGCTACACACTCCAAACGCAATGTACAAAACTGTGTTGACTTGTAGCTAGAAGAAGCCTGCAAACCCAGAGGAGTGTTGGTTAGCCATCCATGCTGTAACTCCTCAATTAAGACCCACAGCATAACACTACACTCTTACATCCACATTAGTTCCTGATAGTCATTTGGCTTGCATTGTGATTACTTTATTGGTATCATAATACTCTTGCACCCGATAATATCTCCAGACTCCTGGTGAAGCTCCAGGAGTTCAACTACCAGCTCAAAGTCAAAGCTGTGTTTGACAAGTAAGTGAATGAGAAGTATGTACCAGAGCCATATACATACACACGTGTACACATATGGCTTTGGGAACTGCTTAATGTTATATTTAATCAGTTGTATTACATTGTTATATTTTATCAATGGCAAGAGTCAAAGCTTCAGTCACTGATGTATTGTATTTCTTTAGGGACGTCACTGAGAAGAACACAGTGAGAGGGTAGGAAATGTTTTGGTCTCTGTTATCCTCCTTAAACCTGAAGTAGCCTAGTTAGTAGTCATTACATTTCCTCTGATTTTACGTAATTTCCAGGGTCCGGAAATTCAACATCTTGGGAACCAACACTAAGGTTATGAACATGGAGGAGTCCAATGGAAGCTTGGCAGCAGAATTCAGACACCTGGTATGAACTGGCACATTCAGATGTTTTACTGTATATTGTACATATGATATACTGTACATCAGGGTTCCCCAATAGGCGTTCCCCCCCCCCCCCCCCCCCCCCCCAAGTTTTCTGAGCATTAAAGACTGCAAAAATCACCTGGAATTTAGCTCAAAGTGATTTTGTTTTAGGAAATCTGTTCCCAAGTATTCCCATGCATAAGTAGGGAGGCGTGTTTGATCATATCATAATGTAATCAAGGTTTGAAATGATTATGTTTTTGTCAAATACTATATCTGTTTGGGCTTCTTGTGATCAATTTGCAGTGTACAAGTTATTTATAATTATGTTCCGGCCCTCCCAACCAACCGCTCAAGAAAAGATCATCCTGCGGCAAAATGTAATTGGGGACCCCTGCTGTACACCAATGATGATAGCGTTATATATTCTTCATATTGTAATGACTAGGGTTGCAAAGCTACCAGTAATTTATCAAAGGTAATCTATGGTAACTTTGGTAATTTATTATTTAGTAACTTTCCAATTGTTTATTCATATATAGTATAAAATGATGTCTAATATCTGTGTCCATGAGTTTCTAGTGGATAGACCATATGGTTCAAGAGAAAATAGCCTAATTAATGAAAAAAAGCATATTTTTCATTATTTTCAATTAACTCTGCAACTTTTCCAACTATTTACTTTTTTCACAACTGCCACCAGTTTTGCGCCAAAACATTTACAACAATGACATATTGACTTACTGTCACGGGTGTCGTATGAAAGAGACCAAGGCACAGCGTGCGTATCGTTCCACATCTTTATTTCTATGTGAAACTATGCAAGACAGACAATAAACTATAAACAAAAACAACAAACCGTGACAAAGGGGTGCTACATGCATAAACTCATAACAATCTCCCACAAACACTAGTGGGGAAAAACAACAACTTAAATATGATCCCCAATTAGAGACAACGATGACCAGCTGCTTCTAATTGGGAATCATACGAAAACCCCAACCTAGAAAAAAGAACCTAGAACACAACATAGAAAATGTAAACTAAACAAAAAACCCAACATAGAAAAAAGAACCTAGAACACAACATAGAAACTTTAAACTAGACAAAAACCCGACATAGAAAAAAGAAACTAGAACCAAACATAGAAATAAATAAACTAGGCAAAACCCCCCCAGTCATGCCCTGACCTACTCTACCATAGAAAAATACGAGCTCTCTGCACACTTACATGGGCATCATGCACCACAAAGTATGCCCCCTGTCTGTAAGTTAGATAATTTTTCAAACACCTAAAACAGCTTTTTCCTGAGTCATAATCATTATGCTTAATGCTATGTAAATAAAGTTTTCAGCATATCTAAGCATACCTCTTGAGCTGTCTGTATCCTCCTGACTGGTGGTTATTTTTTTAAATTAAACAATATGCTTCTATTCATCTAGTTATTGCTTGCTTTTCTAAAGTCTACCAACCTTGCCAGCAGGCATGCCAGCTAAGATAGTAAAACAAGCTAGCTACTCGAACTTGATTGATAGCCTGAAATGGTTTCTTGGTAGCTAGCTATGAGGTTTGGAGATTGGGAACCTATCTGGGCTAGCGAAAGCCAGCTTCCTAAAATTGCTAAATGGCTAAAAATATTTATTATTACTTGTTATTTTCAAGTCTTGAGAATCGATTAAAAATGTTATTTTTAAGTTAGAAAAATATTCCTAATGTCTATTATACTGTATAGTTCTGTAATTCAGTGAAGTTATAATGCTAGTAATAGCCTATAAACACATTCCAATTCACATCATGTCATGATGTTCAGCGCTTCAAGCCAAGCTTCCGCCATGTCCACCCCTCTCTTACTCTCTCCCCACCCATGCCATTTCAGTCGCATCTCATGCCTGCACTTACCTGACCAATTAAACATGTAAACAAATATTTTACCCATTCCACAACAAGCTGCTCTATTTGAGCTAAATAAATTAATGAACTAAATGAAAAAACAATGTTGACTTCACAGGAAGAGTAAAGGATCGAAAAGGAACTATATGAACCGTTACTTTAGAACAAAAAGAAATATGGCTTCTGCTCTGAACGGTCATTGGAAAATAATATAAGTTCCAACCCATGGTTTTCTGTAATATACTGTCCCTTTGTAACCCTAGTAATGACCTTAGCTTTCATAAGAGCATTACGAAAGTGGTTTGATGTTAGCATTCTTGCCTTGGGTCAGGCGACCAGGGTTCAAGTCTCCTGCCGATTGCTGTAACAGTATATCGTGTGTGCTGTTCAGAATCATGTTTTTACGTTTTGTTGATGTTGTTCTTCTTCTTTTGGTTACTTTACATTATTTACAACTATTTTCTTCCCCAGCAACTAAAAGAACAGAAAGTTACAGGCAACAGATCAAATGAGGTAAGCAAAGCACATCAGGTGTGAGGATGATTGTGATGTATAAAACTATTACTATGCAATGTCATAGTAATACATA
The DNA here is from genome assembly GCF_901001165.1 of Salmo trutta. Classification (NCBI taxonomy): domain Eukaryota; kingdom Metazoa; phylum Chordata; class Actinopteri; order Salmoniformes; family Salmonidae; genus Salmo; species Salmo trutta. Next base: position 43,456,510 of record NC_042976.1, read on the forward strand.
TATATATTTTTTTATTGATGTACGTCTGTGTGTCAACTCAGGGTCCTCTCATAGTGACGGAGGAGCTCCACTCTATTAGCTTTGAGACTCAACTCTGTCAGCCAGGACTCCAGGTCGAACTAGAGGTCAGAACAACAGTAACCAATCTGTACACTATTGTCATGGCAGAAATATTTGTTAGTAATACGCACCAAGGAGCCTGACTGTCTGTACTGATGTTCCTATCTGACTTCGTGTGTGTGTGTGTGTGTGTGTGTGTGTGTGTGTGTGTGTGTGTGTGTGTGTGTGTGTGTGTGTGTGTGTGTGTGTGTGTGTGTGTGTGTGTGCGTGTGTATCCAGACAATGTCCCTGCCCATTGTGGTCATCTCCAACATTAGCCAGCTGCCCAGCGCCTGGGCCTCTGTCATGTGGTACAACATGCTGACCAGTGAGTTCAAGGTACAACCCCTCTCACCTACCCTTCTCATTCAAGACTAAATCCTCATAGCTACAGTATCTATCATCTATCTATCTATCTATCTATCATCTACTTACTGAGATTTTACCCTCTGAGAACTACAGTAACTTTTGTTCTCTTAACTGCCTCCTTACTTATGTCATGTGATCCAGACTGGACAGGTTTAATATAGGGGCTCGAACTCCTGGTCCTGAAGAGCCAGCTGGCGTGCAGGCTTTTGTTCCACCCCAGCACTAACACTCCTCTTCCAAACTATCAGCTTATCATCTCCATCCCTCTCTCTCTCTCCTCCTCCTCAGAATCTGTCATTCTTCCTGAGCCCTCCTCAGGCCACCTGGAGCCAGTTGTCAAACGTGCTGAGCTGGCAGTTCTCCTCCATAACCAAGCGAGGCCTCAACGACGAGCAGCTGAGCATGCTGGGAGACAAGCTTCTGGGTGAGTCTTATTGTGACTTGGCGTGGTTTTGTGAAACGACACAGCCACAGCAAACCCATCTGTGATATTAAGGTGCGCTAGTTGGTTATAAAAGGTGGGTCATACATACAGTGTGTGAGGTAGCTATTAGTTTTTCTCTACACACATATCTGGCAAGGGAGTCAAGTTGACCAACTCATTTGGCCAACTAATCCCAGATAAAGGCTAACAATGCAAATGTTGCTTAAGGTCATTCCATTAAAGTGAACCAATAATAATATGAAACTCCTGTGACAGGTCGAGAAGCAGCGGGAAACCCTAATGGGCTCATCCCCTGGACCAAGTTCTGCAAGGTGAGCATCTCACTGGAAGTTTAGTGTTTTAGCCAACCCGTGTGTGTTTACTATGGGTTGTGTATTGAGTGTGTCTTTACCTGAGCAGAATGTGAATGAGAAGAGCTTTCCCTTCTGGCTGTGGATTGAGGGAATACTGGACCTGATCAAGAGACACCTGCTGTGTCTGTGGAATGATGGGTAAAACATCTCTCCAACTCACATTACTTCAGTATGCCTTTCTGAAGACTAGGTTTACATTACTTTTTTGAAAAGTGACTTTATTGTGCTATAATCCACTACATCTCTATGGTCTATAGGTGTATCATGGGCTTTGTTAGTAAGGAGAGAGAGAAGGCCCTGCTGAAGGACAAGGAGCCTGGAACCTTCCTGCTGCGCTTCAGCGAGAGCAGCCGAGAGGGAGCCATTACCTTCACCTGGGTGGAGGGCTCCAATAACGGTGTGTGTGTTTTTTTGTGTGCATGTGTGTTTGTAGCTTTGTAGCTGTAGATGAAGGGGAGGAGATGGGTTAAAGAAGGATTTTTAAGCCTTGAGAGAATTGGGACGTGGATTGTGTATGTGTGCCATTCAGAGGGTGAATGGGCAAGACAACATATTTAAGTGCCTTTGAATGGGGTATAGTAGTAGGTGCCAGGTGCATCGGTTTGAGTCAAGAACTGCAACACTGCTGGGATTTTCACGCTCAACAGTTTCCCGTGTGTATCAAGAATGGTCCACCACCCAAAGGATATCCAGCCAACTTGACACAACTGTGGGAAGCATTGGAGTCAACATCGGCCAGCGTCCTTGTGGAACACTTTCGACACCTTGTAAAGTCCATGCCTCAACGAATTGAGGCTGTTCTGGGGGCAAAAGTGTGGGGAGAGGGTGCAACTCAATATGAGGAAGGTGTTCCTAATGTGTGGTATATATACTCAGTGTACATACCAATGGACAGACAAAAATATATATATTTTAATTGTTTTTACACATTATGAGTATGTGTCTCTACATCTGTCTCAGGTATATGTGTTTCTGTTTGTATTATTTTACCAGGTAAGCTGACTGAGAACACATTCTCATATCACATTGTGTGTGTGTGTGTGCATTTATGTACAGTTGAAGTCGGAAGTTTACATACACTTAGGTTGGAGTCATTAAAACCCGTTTTTCAACCACTCCACAAATTTTTTGTTTTAACAAACTATACTTTTGTGCATGACACAAGTAATTTTTCCAACAATTGTTTACAGACAGATTGTTTCACTTTTAATTCACTGTATCACAATTCCAGTGGGTCAGAAGTTTACATACACTAAATTGACTGTGCCTTTAAACAGCTTAGAAAATTCCAGAAAATGTCATGGCTTTAGATGCTTCTGATAGGCTAATTGACATAATTTGAGTCAATTGGAGGTGTACCTGTGGATGTATTTCAAGGCCTACCTTCAAACTCAGTGCCTCTTTGCTTGACATCATGGGAAAATCAAAAGAAATCAGCCAAAAAGTCTGGTTCATCCTTGGGAGCAATTTCCAAACGCCTGAAGGTACCACGTTCATCTGCACAACCAATAGTACGCAAGTATAAACACCATGGGACCACGCAGCCGTCATGCCGCTCAGGAAGGAGACGCGTTCTGTCTCCTAGATATGAACATACTTTGGTGCGAAAAGTGCAAATCTATCACAGAACAACAGCAAAAGACCTTGTGACGATGCTGGAGGAAACAGGTACAAAGTATCTATATCCATAGTAAAACAAGTCCTATATCGACATAACCTGAAAGGCCGCTCAGCAAGGAAGAAGCCACTGCTCCAAAACCGCCATTAAAAAAGCCAGACTACGGTTTGCAATAGCACATGGGGACAAAGATTGTACTTTTTTTCCCCCTCTGGTCTGATGAAACAAAAATAGAACTGTTTGGCCATAATGACGATTGTTATGTTTGGAGGAAAAAGGGGGAGGCTTGCAAGCCGAAGGACACCATCCCAACCGTGAAGCATGGGGGTGGCAGCATCATGTTGTGGGGGTGCTTTGCTGCAGGAGGGACTGGTGCACTTCACAAAATAGATGGCATCATGAGAAGGACAATTTGGTGGATATATTGAAGCTACATCTCAAGACATCAGTCAGGAAGTTAAAGCTTGGTCGCAAATGGGTCTTCCAAATGGACAATGACCCCAAGCATACTTCCAAAGTTGAGGCAAAATGGCTTAAGGACAACAAAGTCAAGGTATTGGATTGGCCATCACAAAACCCTGACCTCAATCCAAAATAACATTTGTGGGCAGAACTGAAAAAGTGTGTGCGAGCAAGGAGGCCTACAAACCTGACTCAGTTACACCAGCTCTGTCAGGAGTAATGGGCCAAAATTCACCCAACATATTGTGGGAAGCTTGTGGAAGGCTACCCGAATCGTTTGACCCAAGTTAAACAATTTAAAGGCAATGCTACCAAATACTAATTGAGTGTATGTCAACTTCTGACCCACTGGGAATGTGATGAAAGAAATAAATGCTGAAATAAATCATTCTCTCTACTATTATTCTGAAAATGTCACATTCTTAAGATAAAGTGGTGATCCTAACTGACCTAAGACAGGCAATTTTTACTAGGATTAAATGTCAGGAATTGTGAAAAACTGGAGTTTAAATGTATTTGGCTAAGGTGTATGTAAACTTCCGACTTCAACTGTATATCTATGAACATATAGACGTCCATTTCCACGCGGTGGAGCCCTACACTAAGAAGGAGCTGGCCGCCGTCTCTTTTCCTGACATCCTCCGCAACTACAAGGTGATGGCTGCTGAGAACATCCCTGAGAACCCTCTGCTCTACCTCTACCCCAACATCCCCAAAGACAGTGCCTTCACACGCTACTACAGCCGCCCCACAGAAGGTAACTAACAAGCTGTTAGAAATGTATGTGTGTTGAGGAAAGATTGAGTAGTTGAAAAAGGTACAAATGGTGTTGAAGACTTCAATTCCAGTCTAAGCTATTATACACAATATATACTGCATAGCATACTTTTCTTATTTTGTTGTGCCACACCCTTTTCCCCCATTTGAAATACTGACCACTGGTAATGCCTTGCCACAGGAGGTTGGTGAGGGGAGGAAGGCTCAAAATAATGTCTGGAATGGAGTGTGTGATGTGTTTGATACCATTCTATTTACTCCATTCCAGCCATTACTATGAATCCGTGCTCCCCAATTTAGGGGCCACCTGCCACCTGTGTTTGGTTCTGATGATAACCTCTAGACGTCTATAACCTTTGACCTTCTCAGCTGCTGAGCCAATGGAGTTGGAGAGTGCCTCTGAGGCTGGCTACATTCAGACGGAGCTCATCTCTGTGTCTGAAGTGTAAGTCTGATTCTTGTTATGAAACACCTTTTACTGTTTTTATATAGTTTTCATTGATTTAAGATACACCCAACAGACCAAATCAAATCAAATTTATTTATATAGCCCTTCGTATATCAGCTGAAATCTCAAAGTGCTGTACAGAAACCCAGCCTAAAACCCCAAACAGCAAGCAATGCATGTGAAAGAAGCACGGTGGCTAGGAAAAACTCCCTAGGAAAAACTCCCTAGAAAGACCAAAAACCTAGGAAGAAACCTAGAGAGGAACCAGGCTATGAGGGGTGGCCAGTCCTCTTCTGGCTGTGCCGGGTGGATATTATAACAGAATATGGTCAAGATGTTAAAATGTTCATAAATGACCAGCATGGTCAAATAATAATAATCAGAGTAGTTGTCGAGGGTGCAACAAGCACGTCCGGTGAACAGGTCAGGGTTCCGTAGCCGCAGGCAGAACAGTTGAAACTGGAGCATGGCCAGGTGGACTGGGGACAGCAAGGAGTCATCATGCTAGGTAGTCCCGAGGCATGGTCCTAGGGCTCAGGTCCTCCGAGAGAAAGAAAGAAAGAGAGAAAGAGAGAATTAGAGAGAGCATATTTAAATTCACACAGGACACCGGATAAGACAAGAGAATACTCCAGATGTAACAGACTGACCCTAGCCCCCCGACACATAAACTACTGCAGCATAAATACTGGAGGCTGAGACAGGAGGGATCAGAAGACACTGTGGCCCCATCCGATGATACCCCCGGACAGGGCCAAACAGGCAGGATATAGCCCCACCCACTTTGCCAAAGCACAGCCCCCACACCACTAGAGGGATGTCTACAACCACCAACTTACCGTCCGAAGACAAGGCCGAGTATAGCCCACAAAGATCTCCGCCATGGCACAACCCAAGGGGGGGGCACCAACCCAGACAAAAAGACCACGTCAGTGACTCAACCCACTCAAGTGACGCACCCCTCCCATGGACGGCATGGAAGAACACCAGTAAGTCAGTGACTCAGCCCCTGTAATAGGGTTAGAGGCAGAGAATCCCAGTGGAAAGAGGGGAACCGGCAAGGCAGAGACAGCAAGGACAGACGACACACACAGCCCAAAGTACAAGAAAAGGTCAAATGAAAAGTGTACGTCTCTTGTTATGTCAGTCACTGACAGTCACTCACCCATGTCAGCTAACATGTTTTAGATCGGTAAATTAGTCTAGCCAAATATTTCACTGGTAGTAAACAGGGTTGAATTACCGACCGGGGGGCACCCAATTGGTAGTCTTGTCTCATTGCTACAACTCCCGTACGGACTCACTCATTGCTACAACTCCCGTACGGACTCAGGAGAGGCGAAGGTCAAGAGCCATGCGTCCGCCGAAACATGACCCTGCTTCTTGACACACCGCACCAATGTGTCAGAGGAAACACAGCACAACTGGCGACCGCCACAGGAGTCGCTAGAGCGCGATAGGACAAGGACATCACGTCCGGCTGAACCCTCCCCTAACCTAGACGACGCTGGGCCAATTGTGCGTCGCCTCATGGGTCTCCCGGTCGTGGTCGGCTGCGACACAGCCCGGGATCGAACCCGGCTCTGTAGTGACGCCTCAAGCACTGCGATGCAGTGCCTTAGACAACTGCGCCACTCGGGAGGCCTCAAATTCAGCATTTTGACACTTAATCCCAACATTTCTCCAAGTTTCTCCAAGCCCTAGTTATTTTGTTGCTTTCACAAAGTCATTCTTTATTTCATGTGAGTAGTGATTCATTTGCATATGTCCCTCATTTTAAGGTCAACCCTGTTATGTAAACTGAGCTCTCGTTTTAATTTGGTGAAACTATTCCTTTTGAATTGCTTTTAAAAGAAACATTGAAGGTCTAATAGTCAAATCACAGAGTAAACGCAGGTGCGCTGGATCTACTTTTTTTTGTTCATTTTCTGTGTTTTGTGGTGGAAAACTGAGCAGGTCGAGCATAACATGTCAACCCTGTTAGCCATAGATAGGCTAGAAGTGTTTATTCCTCTCACTGTGCATACCTTTGGTTGTGTTGTTGTGGCTTTGGCAGTTGACACCTAATTTACTGACCATGTCTCATCTGATTATTTTTGTGAGTGTTTATTTATGGTATAAATTAATTTTGTTATTCCTTTACTCAGTGTGTGGTTTCCCATTGTTTGTTACAATCTTGAGCCAGGTTGTAACAAGTTATACTGAATTTGTGGAACAACCCTTATATGCAAAGTACTTCTAAACTGTACTCACGACTGCCTGGACTTCATTGTTTCAATTAATTAAAAATAAGAGCTCTCTCACATGCCTGAAAAGCTTTGCTTTTTTTAACCATGTTAATTAAAATATATTTATATATGTGTACATATTCCACTACAAGGAGCAATCACACTCTTGCACACTTCTTAACAAATGAACTTGATCATGTATTCCTTAAAATAACAGAAAAGGACATCCATGTACAGTCGTGGCCAAAAGTTTTGAGAATGACACAAATATTCATTTTCACAAAGTCTGCTGCCTCAGTTTATATGGTGGCAATTTGCATATACTCTATAATGTTATGAAGAGTGATCAGGTGAATTGCAATTCATTGCAAAGTCCCTCTTTGCCATGTAAATGAACTGAATCCCCAAAAAACATTTCCACTGCATTTCAGCCCTGCCACAAAAGGACCAGCTGGCATCATGTCAGTGATTCTCTCGTTAACACAGATGTGAGTGTTGACGAGGACAAGGCTGGAGATCACTCTGTCATGCTGATTGAGTTTGAATAACAGACTGGGAGCTTCAAAAGGAGGGTAATGCTTGGAATCATTGTTCTTCCTCTGTCAACCATGGTTACCTGCAAGGAAACACATGCCGTCATCATTGCTTTGCACAAAAAGGGCTTCACAGGCAAGGATATTGCTTGCCAGTAAGATTGCACCTAAATCAACCATTTATCGGATCATCATGAACTTCAAGGAGAGCGGTTCAATTGTTGTGAAGAAGGCTTCAGGGCGCCCAAGAAAGTTCAGCAAGTGCCAGGACTGTCTCCTAAAGTTGATTCAGCTGCGGGATCGGGGCACCACCAGTACAGAGCTTGCTCAGGAATGGTAGCAGGCAGGTGTGAGTGCATCTGCACGCACAGTGAGTGCAAAGACTTTTGGAGGATGGCCTGGTGTCAAGAAGGGCAGCAAAGAAGCCACTTTTCTCCAGGAAAACCATCAGGGACAGACTGATATTCTGCAAAGGTACAGGGATTGGACTGCTGAGGACTGGGGTAAAGTCATTTTCTCTGATGAATCCCCTTTCCGATTGTTTGGGGCATCCAGAAAAAAGCTTGTCCGGAGAAGACAAGGTGAGCGCTAACATCAGTCCTGTGTCATGCCAACAGTAAAGCATCCTGAGACCATTCATGTGTGGGGTTGCTTCTCAGCCAAGGGAGTGGGCTCACTCAGAATTTTGCCTAAGAACACAGCCATGAATAAAGAATGGTACCAACACATCCTCCGAGAGCAACTTCTCCCAACCATCCAGGAACAGTTTGGTGACGAACAATGCCTTTTCCTGCATGATGGAGCACCTTGCCATAAGGCAAAAGTGATAACTAAGTGGCTCGGGGAACAAAACATTGATATTTTGGGTCCATGGCCAGGAAACTCCCCAGACCTTAATCCCATTGAGAACTTGTGGTCAATCCTCAAGAGGCGGGTGGACAAACAAAAACCCACAAATTCTGACAAACTCCAAGCATTGATTATGCAAGAATGGGCTGCCATCAGTCAGGATGTGGCCCAGAAGTTAATTGACAGCATGCCAGGGTGGATTGCAGAGGTCTTGAAAAAGAAGGGTCAGCACTGCAAATATTGACTCTTTGCATTAACTTCATGTAACTGTCAGTAAAACACTTATGAAATGCTTGTAATTATACTTCAGTATTCCATAGTAACATCTGACAAAAATATGTAAAGACACTGAAGCAGCAAACTTTGTGGAAATTAATATTTGTGTCATTCTCAAAACAATACATTCAGAACTGTCTTTAGTTGGAATTTTAGATTGATCTGCGACTATTGGTGACACCTGACTTAAACCATCTGTCCATATGACCTGCAGGGATTCGAACTCCTCTGAGCTAAAGCCTAGACAGCTAACACAAGTTATCAGGGCTCAGGCAAGGTTACCCTTCTTCGAACCACCTCCACTGCAACAGACATGTTATAACAAGGACAAAACCAATGTCAGATTTTGAGACCTGTTCCTCTATGTCTTAGGGTGGTGATTGGTTGGAGGTTTCAAGTCAGGTGTTTCCCAGACTATTAAAGGAGTGGTGAATGAGGTTAAATGTCTGTGGCAACATGTTCCATTGTCTTTGTCATTCTTTGGATATCATTTTAACATGTTCTATATCTATACACAATGTCACCATCTCAGTGTTGCTGCAAAACGGTAACAGTGCATTACACAAATGAAAAAGTAATGGTAGAGATAGAAATGGAATGTACAGAGAGGACAGGGTTCTCCAGATATAGATTAGAATGTTAGATTAGAACATTGTGCAAGGTTATTGTCCATTGTGCCAATGAAGCTGTTCTTATGCTACACCCTCGGAGTGTGGTGTCAGGAAAATAACCTCACACTCAACGTCAACAAAACAAAGGAGATGATCATGGACTTCAGGAAATAGCAGAGGGAGCACCCCCCTATCCACATCGACGGGACAGTAGTGGAGAAGTGGAAAGTTTTAAGGTCCTCGGCGTACACATCACAGACAAACTGAAATGGTCCACACACACAGACCGCGTGGTGAAGAAGGCGCAACAGCGCCTCTTCAACCTCAGGAGGCTGAAGAAATTTGTCTTGTCCCCAAAAACACTCACAAACATTTACAGATGCACAATCGGGAGCATCCTGTCGGGCTGTATCACCGCCTGGTACAGCAACTGCACAACGCATCACCGGGGGAAAACTACCTGCCCTCCAGGACACCTACATCACCCGATGTCACAGGAAGGCCAAAAAGATAATCAAGGACCTGTAACCTGTTCACCCCGCTATCATCCAGAAGGCTAGAGTCAGCACAGGTGCATCAAAGCTGGGACCGAGAGACTGAAAAACAGCTTCTATCTCGAGGCCATCAGACTGTTCAACAGCCATCTCTAACATTGAGTGGCTGCTGCCAACATACTGACTCATCTCTAGCCACTTTAATAATAAAACATTTGATGTAGTAAATGTATCACTAGTCACTTTAAACAATGCCACTTCATATAACGTTTACATACCCTACATTACTCATCTCATATGTATATACTGTACTCTATACCATCTACTGCATCTTGCCTATGCTGTTTGGCCATCGCTCATCCATACATTTATATGTACATATTCTTATTCATGCCTTTACACTTGTGTGTATAAGGTAGTTGTTGTGAAATTGTTAGATTACTTGTTAGATATTACTGCACGGTCAGAACTAGAAGCACAAGCATTTCGCTACACTCGCATTAACATGTGATTACCATGTGTATGTGACCAATACAATTTGATTTGATTTGATTGAATGTTTTCCCCATAAAACCTACCACTGCTTTGATTTCTAATTTGATCAGTATTGGTTTATGCTGTGTTAAAATTTCTGTTTAAGCAATAAACAAATTAAAAAAGAAAAACTCTGGTTGTAAACTGACTGCAGTAGCTATGTTTTTGGTATCGCTCATGTCATACTGCATGTCATTTCTCAACTGTCTGGATTTTACATTCATATTGGCCCTTCACAAAACTGACACACTAAATCAACAAACTGTTTTTGTACATATTCAATACAATAAGTACATGTCTTTCCATTAATTTCTTAAACTCATTGGAAATTAAATTGAATTCAACTATGCTATAATCCCACTGAATCATGAATAACCCTCATTCAGATGATTTTATATGGTCCTTTACACACCAGCTCCGTGGGAAAATTGGATCCTGGCCAAAGGCACAAGTTCGTTCAAAAAGTGTGAGACATCTAGGATGTGTTTTTGACAATATTAATGTCAACTGCCATATGTTTATGTACATGTCCAACTGGTTTCCTCCTATTTTCAGACTAGTGATGCCAGACTAGTGTTTTATCATGTGGCCACAGATACTCCCCTATTCTGTCAGTGGTTCCAGATCTACAACAAACAACTGTGTGCGCATAGCATACAGTATTGAGCAATAGAGAAGTAAAATTCCATTGTTATGAGAAAATCATAATACAGAAAAAGAACACTAGACCAAAAATATACACACATTTTTTAAAAAGTGTCTTGTGCCATCCCAAACAAAGTACAATAAAATGAAATTGAAATGAAAGCTACAGGGCATATGCAGTAGGGTTGATAAAGGTCAAGATAAGTTTGACTGGGACTAGTGGAAGCGTAGGATGTTTGGTAACATTTGGCATCCTAAACTTGTTTACATGTGACAAAGTAGGCTACAGGACCATATAGTGCTTATACCCAAGTGGTGGCCCATAATGTCTTCAGGAGCTACAGTCTTTTTCATTTTTTCCAACCAGGCATTAACCAAGACATATAGCTAGAATGGTATGGAGTGATATTATTGCCAACATAAATTGAATTTCAGATTCAACATCATATCGCTCCATAGACTCTAGTGTGCCTGGTTTGGCCAAAGATTACTACACATTGTGGCCCTCCAGGAAAAAGACCAAACTGCTAAACTATTACATTGAATTATATTAAGTATTGGTCCTTGATATCATGAAATATATTTACTTTATACAGTACATAAATATACAATTTACATGTAGCAGCATATGTATAATAATATCACTTTATATTCCACACCAATGTCACAAAGATTCAATCACACACACACACACACACACACACACACACACACACACACACACACACACACACACACACACACACACACACACACACTTGGTGAGGGAAAGGATAGAGGACGAAAGAGGAAAGATACAGCAAAAATAAGCAACACCGTCACCAAAGCGCACAACAAAAGGTAAAGCAAAACACTTACAGTAAAACAAAGGAGTATAAAAAATGTAAAACACATTTAATCAAACACACAGTTCAGAAATAAAGTCATTATACAAAGTCGACAAAAGTCACTCCAAAAAGTGTTTATCCCACCAAAGAAACAGCAGTCTAGTAGAGAGGATACAAAAGCAGCGTGGCGCCATCTACTGGCTTGGATGTCTACACTACAGCAGGCCGCCCAGGTTGTTCTCTGCTGTCTCCTTGTCCTTCTTGGGGGCCTCTTGTGGGTTGTACTTGTTTTGATAGTCCTGGAGAATGGTGATCATGCCGTGATGGCCAAAATGCAAGGCCTCTTCCATTGGAAAGATAATGAGCAGTTGTGACTGACTGGGGTTGGACTGGCCTACAAAGGTATTCGTTTTGGGAACTAACACGACTCTTCAGGTGTGAAAATGCTATAGGGTACAGTTCAAATAAATCCCTCATGGTCGACCATAAGTGTTCTTTTGAGTGGGAGTGCATTGTAGACTCTCACTCAAGTATATGATACAGTCTCTCATCCACCCACACTTACCTACCCACCCAAAACACACACACAGATAAGACAGACAGGCAGACAGACAAAGTGGTCATACCTATCCATGGGAACAGGGGTTCACTTTGCACGCCTCCAAGAGGAAACGCACCACCTCTGCCTGTCCTGAAAGTAGAGCAGATGACTGTTTGTTTCTTAAATAACCCTCACACTCCTACGCACTTTCTCTCTCACACACTGCAGCAAAGACGTCAAACACGACACAGTGCAGTTACCAAGGGACAACAAATTAACCCTACGACACAGAGGGGGTCTGCCAAACACTCCCAGAGGACCCTGACACACACACACAATCTGTCCCTGTTTGTGACAGGAAAAGGAGGCTGTGAGAAGTACCTTCTGCTGCTGCCACATGTAAAGCCATCCTGGAGTCATAGTCCCTCTGCTCCATGTCCATGGAGGACAGAGCAAATCTGCAGACATACAGAAACAGGTCAGCAGTGTCACGAGATGGACGATAACGGACAAAGAAAGAAGAAGTAAGTCAGAGATGCAAGAGATGATGTATCACTATGAATGAAGATCTAATCATTCCATTGTCATGAAATTAACATTATTAAAAAAATATATAATTTGCATATCATGGACAGCAGGACTTTAGTTCTGTTGTACACACTGAGGGACAGTCATTATGTTTGGTGTGTTTCTGTGAATGTGTGTGTGTGTGTGTGTGTGTGTGTGTGTGCGTGTGTGTGTGTGTGTGTGTGTGTGTGTGTGTGTGTGTTAAAGAAGAGAGTGTGTAAAAGAGTTGCATACATTACCTCCTTAGTGCTGAGATATCTCCGGTGTAGGCGGCAAACACGAGGTTGATGACAGACTTGACCTGGAGAGAAAAAAGAAAGCAGTTTGTGGAACCAGGCAACACACACAGGCAGCCAGGGGGTGTGTGGGGGACATGTGCCAGCTAAAGGAGATGCAGAGTCAAACCCATCAAATCAGGACTTCTGGATACCAATAAACTTCTAACAAAACCCCAAGGCAATGGCAGTATTACTTTATTTATGTGAACCTGAAAAATATATGGCAGATTGAGGGATTTCTCGTTTACTGTAATAACATGAAGTAAAATGCTACAGTGAGCCACTCATGAAGTCAGCAATAACTAGGAAACTAAATAACTAAAAACGAATATATTGCCATCACTAAGTAGAGCTGAAAGGAATACTGCTAAGAATGCAGTTGTAGTGCATTGTTAGTCTTGACAGTTCTTATTACCCCATTATAATGTCTAAGCAGGGGATATTGCCAGCCTCGTTAGCCAATGTTTTCTATTTTAAGGAGCACCCAGTCATGTTTGAGGAGCTACCAGTATCGATTACAGACCAAATACTATGGTTGGATTCTGGCAGTTGGTTTTTAAAGAGTTGATTGGCTAAATAAAGGTAGAGATGAATATATTGGGTGTAACACTATGGCACTAGCATAGAAATAGAGTGATGGAATACAATTTGAGCGTATTCTCTTTTGGTCCATTCACAATACATTTACTTGAAGTTCCCATGCTTTAACAGACTACGTGTGCGTTTTATGGGAGGGAAAGCAGTCTAAATTGAGGGCCTTGCTGTATTGCAAAGTTATTAGTCTGCAGTAACCTTCTCTAATCTAATCTGACAATTAACCACTAGAGGGTGCTGAAACATTACTCAAGGGATAGTGACATTGCCTGGAGTAAATTGTCTCGTGTTTTTCCAATTGGATGTTGGTGGTGGTATTGTGGGTAGAGCTCAAAAGCTTCAAAGACATAATTATGTGAACCTCTGTTTGGACCGGAATTAGATGCTTTATATATCAACTGTACTGGAGCTAATGAAAATAGTGAATTAAAAACAAAAACAGTAAACAGTGCTGGGGAATCAAAAGCATAAAAACCCTTGCTTCACATTCACAACAAACCAGTAAAAACAAATCAATTAATACATTTCTCAATTAATGACAATATGGAGTTATCACCAGTTTAGAAATGTTTTACTTTGGGAAGAACAGTTGTGAAGAATAAAATATCTGATGCATTTTGATAGGCTGCACAATGCTTTCCAATGCAGAGACACAACTGCCCAGAACAGAATATAAAGGAGCTCCACATCACAGTAGAACACCAATCAGAACAGAATGAAGCAGGGCAAAACTCAGCATAGACCTAAGTTGCATAGAGCAGAACTGAACACAGTAGAATAGAGTAGAGCACGGCATTTAGCAGATCAGTTGCACACAACTCGGGAGCAGAACAGAACTAGCTAGACCAGAAAATAACATATACGAAATGAGATAGCAGTAGAGCAGAGAGGTCCGGGAGGACCACATGAAACACTCACCTACACCTCTTAACCATCACTGGGCTGCATTCAGCAGGGCACAACATTGTGAAACTTTCAGGTAGGATATATTGTGTAGAACAAATATGCCACTCTGACATGTAGAATAAGAAATCATGTCAGCTATGTTCCTACAGAAAATGGCTCTGCTCTATATACCAATGTTGTCATGATGTCTTTAAATAATCTTTCCACATCTTTGATCAAATTAACACAGTGGTGTTGTGCTCACATCTTCACGTCTAGATACATGTTGGTGCAAGACGAGGGGATGTTGTATAAAATACCAGTCAGATTTGGATCGAACCGTTCTGGATGAAACAGCACTGAGTAATACTGCAGTGAATCTCACACCCAATTCCATCTCTGAGATTTTTGCTGTGGATAAAGCCCCCACTGTGTGTCTCTTTTCTGCTATCTCCTGAATCTTCACCCCCAATCCCCATCTAAAAAAAAAGACTTCAAATCAATGAGAGATTGAGAGAGGTAGTGACTGAGAGAGGTAGTGACTGCTTCTCAAAGAGAGTGAGAGTGCACATGGTGTGGTACAGCCTGAGGGCACCACTCGGGAGGCTGAAGCACAAGCATACAGACCAAGCTCACACAGGTCAACCACAATGCATTCTGGGGGTCTCTTCTGATTAGTTCCATTTACTCTGATCTCAGGGGTGAAAGGGTGCTCTGCATTCCACACAAGACCCCTCCCAAATCACTCACCCCTTCACCTCTCCGTTACCAGCTCAGGTTGAACTGTGACCTGAAGAGTCAAGCCTAGTCACAGAAATGTTTTCAAACTTTTTTATGGCATAGAAATGACCCGGTATTTACTTGGAAATTATATGGTAAAATGGTAATTACATAATAATAACCAAAAAGTTGACTTTAAATTACTGATCGTTACAAACTGTTTAGGATTTATTAAAACTGGTAGCTACCGTTTTAGTACCAACCAGATACGTAGTTACCAATTGTGTTGAAAGTAAGTAACAGAAAGGACCTATTGATACCACATAATGTTCTAGTAAATGAATACCAGGTGAATACCAGTGCAAACAATATCGTAACATAAAGTGCCATCACAAAATCTTCTGTTAGCCAAGAAAACTAAGAAAGGCTGAACAACTTAGTTTCAGTTGAGTTCATTTGAGTTAAAACCTTTTCAACTCTGAACGGTTGTTTTGGACCCGGTACCGAGTAAGGCGAGTTTGGGGAGGAGCTACAGCCCTCGTCTTTAAAAATATATATAACTCAAATCTTATTGCTGGCAATGTCATAAGAATCTCCCACCCCCACCACCTACCCCCATAAAGGCTATAAATCACGCGCTATGGTCATATTCAAGGAGTTTGCAATGTAGGTCAAGTCACAAAGTGCAGACATTTAGTATGCATGGAAAGGGTACACCCTGATGGTCATTGTAAAGCAATGCATTTCCTTCTCCATCCACATTACCTTGTATGCCTCCTTCACATGCACCGTTGATCTATTTCACTTGTTTACAATAGGAAAAGTGAATAGGGAAATAAGTTTGAAGTTTCCTCACCAGTCTGTGTCTTATTTCAAAACCCTCGCCCCTCCAGAAACCTCTTTCTCAATGCTAAGGATCCGGATCTTGTTCTGCCAGACTACAGTTTGCAATAGCACATGGGGACAAGGATTGCACTTTTTGGAGAAATGTCCTCTGGTCTGATGAAACAAAAATAGAACTGTTTGGCCATAATGACCATCGTTATGTTTGGAGGAAAAAGGGGGAGGCTTGCAAGCCGAAGAACACCATCCCAAACTTGAAGCACAGGGGTGGCAGCATCATGTTGTGGGAGTGCTTGGCTGCAGGAGGGACTGGTGCACTTCACAAAATAGATGGCATCATGAGGGGGGGAAATTATGTTGATATCCTCATATTGGTAGGGGGCAGTATTTTCACGTTCGGATGAAATACATGCCCATATTAAACTGCCTCCTACTCAAACTCAGAAGCTAGGATATGCATATTATTAGTAGATTTGGATAGAAAGCACTCTGAAGTTTCTAAAACTGTTTGAATTATGTCTGTGAGTTTAACAGAACTCATATGGCAGGCAAAAACCTGACGAAAAATCCTACCAGGAAGTGGAAATCTGATGGATGGACTCTTTTCAAGTCATTTCCTATCAAACACTCAGTGACTCAGTAATCATTGTGCACTTCCTAAGGCTTCCACTAGATGTCAACAGTCTTTAGAAAGTTGTTTGAGGCGTCTATGATGAACAGAGACCGAACAAGAAGGCTGGGAAGTTGGTGACCCAGGGAAGGACATCAGTTCATTGGCGCGCATTCACGCGAGAGGTAGCTCTGTTCCAAAACGTTTTTCAAGACACTGGTTTCGTCCGGTTGGAATATTACTGAGTTTTCACGTTCTAAAGGCCCTAAAGATTGATGTTTTACAACGTTTGACATGTTTGAACGAACGTAAATATAACTTTTTTTGACTTTCCGTCGTGAAATTTTCGGCGCGCTTCCTACATTTGGAGTAGCTGAACTGAACGCGTGAACAACAAGGAGCTATTTTGACATAAATTATGGAGTTTATCGAACAAAACAACATTTGTTGTGGACCTGGGATACCTGGAAGTGCCTTCTGATGAAGATCATCAAAGGTAAGTGAATATTTCTAATGCTGTTTAATATTTTAGATGACTCCAAAATGGCGGCTAACTGTATTGCGTAGTGTATTTTTCTGAGCGCAGTACTCAGATTATTGCAAAGTGTGCTTTCCCAGTAAAGTTATTTTGAAATCTTCCACAGCGTTAGCATAAAGGAGATGTTCATCTATAATTCTTTGAATGACAGTTTAATATTTTATCAACGTTTATGACGAGTATTTTTGTAAATTGTACTGCTTATTCACCGGCAGTATTTGAGGGAAAATATTTTCTGAACGTCATGCGCCAATGTAAAATGCTGTTTTTAGATATAAATATGAACTTTATCGAACATAAAATGCATGTATTGTGTAACATGATGTCCTAGGAGTGTCATCTGATGAAGATCGTCAAAGGTTAGTGCTTCATTTACCTGTGTTTTGGGTATTTGTGTTGCATCTAGTTGCTTGGAAAATGGCTGTGTGGTTATTTATGTCTATGTACTCTCCTAACATAATCTAATGTTTTGCTTTCGCTGTAAAGCCTTTTTGAAATCGGACAACGTGGTTCGATTCAGGAGAAGTGTATCTATAAAATATGTAAAATAGTCCTATGTTTGAGAAATTGAAATGATTAGATTTGTGGTTTTGAATCTGGCACTCTGATTTTTCACTGGCTATTGTCAAACTCAGTCCCGGTGACGGGATCGGGTTGTCGTAAGAAGTTTTTTAAATTGAAGCAACATCTCAAGACATCAGTCAGGAAGTAAAAGCTTGGTCACAAGTGGGTATTCCAAATGGACAATGACCCCAAGCATACTTTCAAAGTTGTGGCAAAATGACTTAAGGACAACAAAGTCAAGGTATTGGAGTGGCCATCACAAAGCCCTGACCTCAATCCTATAGAAAATCTGTAGGCAGAACTGAAAAAGCATGTGCGAGCAAGGAGGCCTACAAACCTGACTCAGTTACACCAGCTCTGTCAGGAGGAATGGGCCAAAATGCAGTCAATTTATTGTGAGAAGCTTGTGGAAGGCTACCCGAAACATTTGACCCAAGTTAAACAATTTAAAGGCAATGCTACCAAATACTAATTGAGTGTATGTAAACTTCTGACTCACTGGGAACGTGATGAAAGAAATAAAAGCTGATATAAATCATTTTCTTGTCACAACGTCCACAGAAGTTGGCGCCTCTCCCCGGTTGGGCGGTGCTCGGTGGTCGTCGTCGCCGGCCTACTAGCTGCCACCGATCTAGGTTTCTGTGTCTTTTGGTTATGTCTGTTTAGGTCTGCACCTGTTTTGTGTTAGTCAATTAGTGGGGTATTTAATTTGTCTGTTTCGTTTGGGGATTTGTGTGGGATTGTTTGTGTGTCATGCCTTTTGGGCACGTAGGGGTATATTGCATTTTCCTATTTACACTGCGTGTTTTAGGCATTAGGGTTGCCGGGCTGCGTCCTGTCCTTTAGTAATTTTTGGAGCTGTTCTCTACTATTCTCTCTCTCTCTACTATTATTCTGACATTTCACATTCTTAAAATAAAGTGGTGATCCTAACTAACCTAAGACAGGGAATTTTTACTAGGATTAAATGTCAGGAATTGGGAAAAACTGAGTTTAACTGTATTTGGCTAAGGTGTATGTAAACATCAGACTTCAACTGTACCTAGAAGTGTACACTATTCTTATGTTTTTTTTAATGTATCTTAAATGTAAAAGTAATATAGTCAACTATACAACTTCTACACGTTATATCATCCAATAATATATAATGAAAAACACTCAACATGAGGAATTAATGTAATTATGTTTATTTAAAATATTTATTTTGAAATATAGATTAGGTGGTCTTCCTTTTATAGCAGGAAGTAAAGGGGCTGGACAAGGCTTTGCCTATAGCTGAAAACATCCTGGAAATGAGCGAACGCTTCCTTGGTTTCTTCTTGGTGGAGCATACACTCTCTGTTTGGCAGGAGTCTTGATCATTGACAATTGCTGGGGGGAAAAAATGTAAACATAACATTTTCTTTAACTGACCCTAGTTAGTCTGAAGAATTAGTATTGCATTATTATTATTTAAATTGTAATATTCTACATAATTTACAAATGTAGGGCGGCAGGTAGCAGTCATGTGATATCCATAGATAAGGGCCTAATGAACGTATTTCAATTGACTGATTTCCTTATATGAACTGTAACTCAGTAAAATCTTTTAAATTGTTGCATGTTGCGTTTATATTTTTGTTCAGTACACATTTGAGTGTATTGACTTACCTGTTTCACTGACGGCAGGGGTCTGGTTCTGGGAAGGTGTTGGAGTGCAGTGGTTCTTCTTGTTGACCTTCTTTGTACACTGGGTAACAAACAGTCATTTGTACAGTAGGAGAAATTCCACACAAAAGGTATCAGTGTTTACCATCATACTGTACGTATTTAATAAAAATAATCTTTATAATTTGTATTTTGATGACATATGTACCTTTAGGTTGAGTCCACAGAGAGCGCTGAATCTTCCTCTCTTCTTTTCCTTTTTACCAGTTGTTGGAAGACTAGAATTACCTACCTCGTCATTGCCAAGTGCATTGTGTGATGGCAACTGGGTCATGGAGGGAGGTGAAGAGTTAGCCTCATTGCATTTAGTTAGTAGTTCCCTAGTTAATGATTTGACCAGGGCATCGTCAAATGCATAATCCGTTGACTTCATTGCAACCTGGAGCATCTTCTCTGACCCGAATTCTTGAAGAAGCCCCTTGTAGACAGCCTTGAAAATCTTTTTGATTTTCAGATTCTGGGGGTAGGCTTGAGTTGGTTCAAGGCCTGAGGTGCCACAGAACTCAGACAGAATCCTCTTTGTGAGAACTCTTGATGTTTCACCAATGTCAGAGGATTCCAGTAATGTGATAGGGGTAGGGATCATTGACAGCAATCTAACAATCAGTAAAAGTACCAAAGAGGTGTAGTCATTGCTAGTGGAGTCAAATGATGTATATGTATCAGAGTCCATGGCTGATGGAGTTGATGGATGCACAGAGACACTAGACATCTCCAGATCTTTGTTGTCCATCTTGGATTCCACCTCTCCTAAAACTTGAATATCCACAGTTCCACCGTTGTGTGTGCTGCTGCCAGACAGAGAGGGTCCAGGCAATGATTTGGCACTAGACTGACGGCTAGTGGTCATAAGAGCCGGTCTGTCAGAGTCAAGTGTTCCAGCATCAGTTGGGGACAACCCATTGATTATGTTCATCAACTCTGATAATTCTTCTGATGAATTGGAGGCCACAGAACAGGTATCCATGACCTGATTGACCATTATATTGGTGAAAAGGCTCTTTGTGTCAGAGTAAACCTGTGAGGAACTAATGGAGATGGCAGAACAGCTCGGGATAAGCCGACTTGTGTCCTGCAGAGAACCATCAGAGACGATAGTTTGGCAGAAATCTGATCCTTGTGATGGTGGAGGAAGCCAGGGGACAATCTGCTGTAGCAGACGTTTTATTGACTCCTTAGCAAAGGAGTACACAAGGTCAGATGGAAACTCCCTGGATTCTTCAGAAGCATTCAATCCTGTCTTCAGCTTCAAAAGAATAGAGTCAGACACGCTCTTGCCAGCTGGCACAAAAAGAGCCTGGGGGGTGTTGTGACTTTTTATGAGCTCATAAACTTTGTCAGTGAGCTCATGTGAGAAGTTCTGAAGACCATCCCTGGGGCTGAGTCTCGCAAGTCTTCTTGTCAAAGAAGTGACATCATCTGCAGTGGCTATGTGTTCTGTATCTTCTCTTGGAATGACCTCCATAACAGTGTCAACTATGGCAGAGATGGTTTGCCTTGTGTAATTTGTTGACCCTTGTGAATGAGTTGAGGAGTCACTCATATCAATGACCGAACTCCTAATGATAGGACAATAGCTTTCAACAGGCCACTCATTGGGGACTGGAGTGCCTGGAAGAGAATTTGTAAAATCACTCTGGGACCCTCTGGTCATGGCAGAGGTGATGGACAGGGAGGACTTTGAGGAGGATGGCCGATGTATCTCGTGTCCATCAGTTCTCACCATGTCAACATCCTCCAACATGGAGCCCACAATGGAACGAGTCAAGAGGCCTTTCTCTGAGGTGCTCATCCTCTCTGACATAGACACTCTCCTCTGGATTGTCATCAGAGTCTGACTAATTAAGGCTTTGGAATAATTTACCATGCTGGCCTGGCTGCCTTCATGTTCACTGTAAGTCATTTGTGTAGAAGTAGCTGTTCTGCATACGGATTCGACATGTTTAGGGGCCTCAACCACATTGTCTAGGAGGACCGGTTGTTGCTGGGCAAAAAAATCCTTGACCTTGGTGAACACATTGTTGAACAGGTTAACAGTGCCTGGCCAAATTATCTTTCCTTTCACATTGGCCCCATTGTGAACACTGACAGGAAGGGTTGAAGCTGACAGGGATCTCTCTAACTGGCCAGACACTGAAGCATCAGACATTTTAGTCATCTGGGTGAAGCTATTAAGGTCTTTAGTGATATTTATGACGATGTTGGATGCTGCAGAATTGGTGTGCAGAGAAGAGGTGAATAAAGATGGAGTTCCACTCTTCTGAAGGATTTTGACATCTCTATCGTCACCATCATTACTGGACTCTGCACAAATGTCTGCACTTCTACCATCAAGGCTGGCATTTACAATGCCAATCAACCCTGATTGAAGGATCCCACCAGCCATATGTGAGGCTTTAGTTTGAAACTCCTCAGTACATAGTTTGTCAAAGGCTGTGGATTTAAGACTTCTAGAGGATGCTTCCTCTTCATCATTGTTGATCTCACCATGCAAATTGTCCTGTGTATTGACAGCATAGTCATCAACAGATAAATATGATTTGGAGGCGGCAAGGACGTCAATCTGAGAAACAACGGCATCCAAAAACTTGGACAGGTCTTCTGTATCTCCTTTTAGGCTAGAGAGGCATTCCTCCATTGATTCCTCAGAGTGATACACAGTGAGGATCTGACTAATGACCTCCTTGGTACAGGTTTGAAAGTCCGCTTGGATTTCAAGAGAATCACTATTACAAGTCACCTGAGAATCTAAACTTTCACTGGAAGCCTGTTTGAGAGTCTCATCATGTATTGGTGTAACACCATCGATGACCTTTACAGAGTCTTGGCAGGGAGTGAGAAACCGCCTCAGCATTTGTCGAAATCTATGATATATAATACGAGCAGCAGAAAGGGTGCTCCCTTTTGAAATTCTGAGAATTTCAGATTCATGTGTCTGCATGGACTGAACAATAGTATCCACATCTGTTACAAAAGTGTCCAGTAATGTAGATGCTTCAGAGTCTCCCTGTAAGCTGGTTGTAAAGGGGTTGACAGATCTCAGAGCTTCACTCACTGCCTTTCTAGCCTTTGTCTGGAAAGACATACTGGAGAGTTTCTTCATATTTATAACTGGAAGACTCTGGGTAGATTCACTGTTGGTGGTGCTGTCCTGCAGACCAAGTGGAAAAGTGAGATCGGAGAGACATTGTTCACTGTCTAACAACTCAGATGGTGAAGCAGAACAAGAACTGGTGAAGTCATTCAAGTCAGACATGATGCCATCCACAAATAGAGTGGCCTCCAGAGACTCTTCAGAATCACACTCTCCAGCAGAAGATGACAACTTCTCCATCACCTCAGTCTTATACAAGACTAGAACCTGGCTGGCAATCGCTTTTGTGGTGTCAAGGAGGACTTGGTCTTGCAAATACTTTTTGAGAGCCAAGAGAGGTTTTGGGGTCTCACTTTGTCCTTTTTGTTCATTCATGGATGAGGGGGTTATTAAAAGTGGTTTACAAGAAATGGAGTCCGATGTGTCAGCCTCACCATTACTGGAATGACCGACGTCCAGGTACAAAGTTGGAACCATTGTGAAAGAATCTTTTGTGCTCTCCACAAATGTACTTGAGAGATACCCTTTTTCTGGACAGGTAAAAAGCCTCTTCAGCGTATTTTTCGTGTTGTAGTAACAACCAACAGTGTAAGACCAGATCTTACTCTGATGGTTTTCAAGAAGGATCTGCTCACTCTGTGCAGGAGAGCAGGATGCCCTGATAGCCTGGGTAAGATTGTCCATGTCTGAAACAAAGGTACTTACCAACTCAGAGGCCTCATGGTCGATCATAAGGTCTCCGATCTCACCTATCCTAGGAATTGGACTAGATGATGTAGTGCCAGAACAACATGATGTACAACCCCTGAATCTTTTAACGATCTCCCGGATCGATTCGGTGGCCTTGGTCTGAAACTCCTCAGTGAGTAGTCTGTCCATACTTTGTGTTGACAGATGAAGACTAGATTTGGCACCTTTGATATTGAGGTTGCTCTCTCCTTGTTTTAGCATCTCCTCAGAACTTTTACAAGATTCAAGCATCTTCATATGGTCAGCAACAACACAAAGCAGTTCCCTCTTGTCGGGTTCATTTTCCTCCTTATTGCTGAAGTTCAAAACAGTGCCACTGAGGGCTGTCATGACCTGTCCTGTTAAATGTGTCATATCCACCTCAACACCATCCTCTCTGAAAACAACACTCTGCTCAACACTCTGCCCATTAATGAACATCTGAAGTATGTTGGAAACGCCAGACACCATCTCCTCAACCACCTTGGTGCTGGAGACACCACCACTGGCAAAAATGACAGGGGACATTCGCCCAGAGATTGGAGTTTGAATGGCCACAGAGATTATGGAATTGACCTTCTTTGACACTTCTCCAACAATAACCCGGGATAGACTTTGAGTGTCTACCTGGCCCTCTCTTTGGATACAGAGGACATTGTTCAGCGACTCTTTGAAGGAATCCTGGACACTAGTGAGGAGACTGTCCTCAGTGATCCCAAAAAAGTCACTGAGTGGCTCAGATGATATAGACTCACCATCTCCCTGAGTCTTTGGCAACACTGTCTGAGACCTTTGAGAATACAAAGCAAACAATACAGCATTCCATATTCGATAGTAGACACTGTAGTCACATTAATGCATAATTCAGTAATCAGTCATTAAGAGTAAACTGTTATACAGATAACAAAACATATTTTCACAATATGGGTTATGAATAGTTAGGTGAAACCGGTTTCTTTAGGAATGACTGAACATACCCATTACGAGAGGAGCTTGATTTGGCCGCGCAAGACCTTGAGGATTTTCTGCTGCCACTCTTGCGAACCTTCAGGTTTGTGCTAGAAGATGTCTCTAATTCTGTCAGAGACTTGCCGGATACTGGAGACACATGGCTGTATATCCGTACAAAACGGAAAATTGCAGGGATGATGACCTCCAGGATGGCCTCAGATACAAACCGCACAATCTCCAGGCACATCTCTGCAAGCAGTGCCCTCATCACCTGTAGGACCGAAAACAGTGTAAGTAGATTACTCATAGCCGGGCTCTGAAACCAAGCTCCTCGAAGAGATACCAACAATCTCACATATGTTCATGAGAATCATGAAAGTGGCATATATTGGAAAGCATGAAAAGCAGTAGGCTACTAAAAAGCTCTTTGAATGTAACTGTTTGTGATAATGTGGATGATACTGTAGACAGATAAATGGCTTGTATCTAATTTTCTTGAAACATCTATTAATATATCTATGAATAATTTTCAAGGTTAAGGGACTTACAGGGTCCATCCTGCCAATGCTTAACTGCCTCCATTGCCTATAGGAGATAATTAGATGTTTTTAGCACCAAAAAGCACACCAACACACATACAATTTATAAAATCCTCCAGATGACATTGTATTCAAATACTACAATAGAAGTTTGGACATACTCCTCAGTAAGTTTTTCCAGAAACCGGATGATAATCGGGTTGAAAGCATCCGGATTGATTGGCGGGAGGTCAAGAGCCCTGGTCTGACAGGCCCTGGAGACACACTCACTTAGGATCTTTTCATTAGATTGTCCCTGGTGAAATGTCCCCTGAATTGCCATCCTAGAGAATTCCACAGATGTAGAGGGACCTGTGTCCAAAGCAGCATTCACCAAGGTAAAGAAGTCAGAAAACATGTAACCTTCTGAGGTTAGCCAACTTTGTGTACTTTGTGAAGTTAAGTACCCAAGAAAGGATAACATGTGCACTCTGCTATTAGTCCTCTGCTCAATAGATGCCCATACTAAATCACATTTACATGCAAAAGGATTACATTCAGTGAAATTAGAGTTTCATTTATGACCTGCATCTGTATCAGTGATCTGCTCCACTTTGTTTCTCTTGGTCCTCTTGGTCTAAAAAGACAATACAGTCAATGATATACACGTAGATACTGTATGAAGCCATTCCAATACAGCCCTTTGAGTAGAGCAAGAGTTGTCGGCTGTCCCCGACAAAAAAAAACTTTGTCGACCGAGAGTCATCCTGTTCTAATGTTAAAATGTATTTTTCCATATCAGACACACCCTATGTGTTTGAATACAATCACTTACATAGGCACTGAGCTTGTCTGATGCTTTAAGCACACTGTTTGATTAAATAATTAAGACACACAAATGACTCAAGAAAGAGCCCGATGGTGACACTGTATTAAAATAAATGACAGCGAGTGCCTGTGTGACAGGCGCACGTTGTCTCGCTCTCCTCCCTACTGCAGTGAAAAGGCACCGCATAACAGCAAGTGTTTATTCTGCTGTCCATGCTGAAGATGCAAGATCATTTCAGCCATTTCGTTTCTTCCTCGTTTCTGAATGAAAAGTTCTATTACCGAAATCCCTAACTTGTTTACAAAAAGCATTACCTATTTCCTCAGCCTTGCTCTCTTTATGTGAAACATGTAAGCATCGCATGCATGTGACAATTAGGGCCTGACCTATAGCCTATCATAATCAAATTAATAAATTGGTTATAACAAACTCCGAACACAGTAATATCGACAGCAAAATGGATGCGGAGGATGTGAAAAATAAACGCCAAACGGGTGAATGTTTACTGGTTGCTTAGGAGGGAAAGGGAAATTCAGATCTGTGGAAGACATTTGACTTAGTTGTGGAAACTACTGGTGGTCAAGAACAAGGAGGGTATAGGAGCAAGCGCTGACAGAGTATTATGTGTGCCAAACATTTGCTGTTAGATTACAATATTGTTTTTTCTGACCATTTGGAACAGTGTAAACAACACTAAATAAATTCTAAGCAATACCAGTCTGTTCTAACGACCAAAAAATTGTAAAGCCTTTATTACACCATAGCAAAGATTAAAAACAGCCAACTCTGTGAAATTGCTTAATTCAACATTTTGCCGGTGCATGAGGCTTGGTGCTCACAGAATCAGTAGGCTATTAAACAAATACTCAAACAGGCAACAGAAGCTATTTCTGTCTTATATCTGTATATATATATCAAAAGTTTGGACACACCTACTCATTCAAGGCTTTTTCTTTATTTTTACTATTTTCTACATTGTAGAATAGTAGTGAAGACATCAAAACTATGAAATAACACATATGGAATCATGTAGGTACTAAAAAAGTGTTAAACAAATCAAAATATATTTTATATTTTATATTTGAGATTCTTCAAAGCCTTGACAGCAGCTTTGTACACTCTTGGAATTCTCTCAACCAGCTTCACCTGGAATGCTTTTCCAATAGTCTTGAAGGACTTCCCACATATGCTGAGAACTTGTTGGCTGCTTTTCCTTCACTCTGCGGTCCAATTCATCCCAAAACATCTCAATTGGGTTGAGGTTGGGTGATTGTGGATGTCAGGTCATCTGATGCAGCACTCCATCACTCGCCTTCTTGGTCAAATAGCCCTTACACAGCCTAGAGGTGTGTTGGGTAATTGTCCTGTTGAAAAATAAATTATAGTCCCACTAAGCGCAAACCAGATGGGATGGCGTATCACTGCAGGATACTATGGTAGCCATGCTGGTTAAGTGTGCCTTGAATTCTAAACAAATCACAGACAGTGTCACCAGCAAAGCACCCCCACACCATCACACCTCCTCGATGCTTCATGGTGGGAACCACATATGCGGAGATCATTTGTTCACCTACTCTCACAAAGACATTCTTGGAACCAAAAATCTCAGATTTGGACTCATCAGACCAAAGGACAGATTTCCACGGGTCTAATGTCCATTGCTCGTGTTTCTTGGCCCATGCAAGTCTCTTCTTCTTATTGGTGTCCTTTAGTAGTGCTTTCTTCGCAGCAATTTGACCATGAAGGCCTGATTCACGCAGTCTCCTCTGAACAGTTGATGTTGAGATGTGTCTGTTACTTGAACTCTGTGAAGCATTTATTTAGGCTGCAATGTGAGGTGCAGTTAACTCTAATGAACGTATCCTCTGCAGCCGAGGTAACTCTGGGTCTTCCTTTCCTGTGGCGGTCCTCATGAGAGCCAGTTTCATCATAGCGCTTGATGGTTTTTGCGACTTGATGGTTTTTGCACTTGATGAAACGTTCAAAGTTCTTGACATTTTCCGGATTGACTGACCTTCATGTCTTATAGTAGTGACGGACTGTTGTTTCTCTTTGCTTATTTGAGCTGTTCTTGCCATAATATGGACTTGGCCTTTTACCAAATAGGGCTATCTTCTGTATACCAACCCTACCTTGTCACAACACAACTGGTTGGCTCAAACGCATTAAGAAGGAAAGAACTTCCTTTACTTAACTTTTAACAAGGCACACCTGTTAATTAATGAAATGCATCCCAGGTGACTACCACATGAGGCTGGTTGAGAGAATGCCAAGAGTGTGCAAAGCTGTCATCAAGGCAAAGAGTGACTACTTTGAAGAATCTCAAATATAAAGTAGATTTTGATTTGTTTAACACTTTTTTGGTACCTACATGATTCCATATGTGTTATTTCATAGTTTTGATGTCTTCACTACTATTCTACAATGTAGAAAATAGTAAAAATAAAGAAAAACCCTTTTGACTGGTAATATATATATGGATGATTTACAAAGCCAGGCACATTTAACAATTAGGCTATTGATTATAGACCTAATTAAGTTGTGTTTTCTTCTCTCCTCAATCTTCTTAGACAATTAGGCTAAGGCAAGGGCTGTTTCCCCGTCTCTGCTGCTGCTGCTGCCTCTGCAGCATTGTTCTCAATCCCAATATGCTGGTTAACTTTGCTATTATGCACATACCAACATAGGGAAGGGCCCCAATTCTACGGCGCACTGAAGATTATGTTTCAGAACCACGGACAGCGACCGTATCCAACGCGGGAGAAAGCACATTTGTTATAAAATAATATTTGATTGATTAGTGTTGCACCATTATTTTTACATAATATAACCATATACAATTTCAGTATCACGTCTTAGCGTGATGGACTGTGCCATCACTGTGGCCTCGGCAATGGATTAGTCAACTGTGACAGGCGCGAATCAGACAGGTGTCCATGTGCACCATGAAGAAAAAAAACTTTTGCGACTGCTCGACTTAAGAAATCCCAGTCAACCAATAGCCTATCGACCAAACAATCGACCAAATGGGGTCAGCCCTAGATTTACTATTAGGAGATAAAAGGGTATTGTATGGGCAATTTACCTTCCTCAGAACAACATGCTGTAGGGTCAGGTTATAGACATGAAAGATATCACAAATATCCACATCTCTGCTCAATCTATTCCCTTACCTTGACTTTATTTCTCTTCACGGCATCCTGCTCCATCTGAGGCAGGGGATCCTTCTTCACCTCTTCCTCATCTTCATCATTCTGATTATCAACAAAATCTCTCTCAGCTGCATCAGTATCAGTGCTCTGTTCAACTGTGGACCTGTTGGCACCGGTCCTCCTCTTTGTCTAAAAAGACAATACAGTCAGTGACATACTGTATGTTGCCGTTGCTATACAGGCCTTTGAGAAGAGCTAGGGTAAACGATTGGTGATTGAATATTATTATGGAAGTCTGTTGTAAGGACAATTTACCCTCCAACCTCACAACAGCATGTTGTATGGCATATTGGACAGGTTTGGAGTGTGGACAGGTAAGACCCCAGATTTCCCTTTCTCTCCTCAATCTATTGTCTCACCTTAACTTTTCTCCTTGTCACAGCCTTCAGCTCGATCTGATGCAGGGGATCCTTCACTTCACTATCTTCTGGATAGTTTAAACTCAGGATATCTTTCTTCATTTTCTGGACTTGACCTTCCAAACTTTGATGATCATGTGGATCATCTTCGTTTAAACTCTGATTGGAACAAATTAGACCATTTTTTAAATGCTCATGGATATGGCCAATATACCACAGCTAAGAGCTGTTCTTACGCACGACACAACGCAGAGTTATTATAAACTGGTTACCAACTTAATTAGAAGAGTAAAAAATAAATGTTTTGTCATACCCGTGGTATCCGCTCTGATATACCACAGCTTTCAGCCAATCAGCATTCAGGGCTCGAACCACCCAGTTTATAGTGGCCAATATACTATGGCTAAGCGCTGTTCTTAGGCAAAACTGCTTGGATACAGCCCTTAGCTGTGGTATATTGGCCATATACCACAAACACTGAGGTGCCATATTGCTAATAAAAACTGGTTACCAACATAAATAGAACAGTAACAAGTCTTTTTGCATCATAACCGTGGTATATTGTCGTATATACACATGGCTGAAATGCTGTTTCAGCCAATAAGCATCCAGGACCCAAACTGCCTGGTTTATAATTACACAATAATGCACGAGGGGGCTTGGTGTAATTACACAATTATACCAACAGGTTCCTGAACAGCTTCAATCGCCAAGCCATAAGACTGCTAAATAACTAACAAAATGACTACACAGTACAGGTTTTCGCTATAAATACACATAGATCCTATTGCCTGATATCAAGATTCGTAATTAATGCGTTATGGAGTCACCTATTATTATAATAATTTAGGTAAAATTATGATAAGTAGCCTACTGCTGTTATCTTTGCAAGGATCATATTTTATTTATAACAAGTCCCATAGGTTATTATAATGCATACTTTTTTTTTTACAATATTTAAAATGATTATATGAGCGGAACATTAACGTTGGCCCACACCGCCACCCAGCTGCCACTACTTGCGGGATGTCCTGTATACCCTGTGGTCCCTGCCGCTGCATTTAAAAAAAAGACGGTGCATCGGTTCCTACACCACTGCATAGGCCTTCTCTGTTAACCATTCATAGGCTTACCTTATTATCCTTATTATCCTCCATGGTTAAAGTCTATGACTGGAGCTTATGTTCTCATCACGTAAAACTTAACCAAGTGATTACCAAAGAGATAAGGCTATCGCATTTTATACGGTAACTCAGCCAACGTCATAATGTGAAAGAACTTTTACGTAATAAAACAACTTCAGGGATGATCTGTCAATCAATGCGACCAGCGACGCCATACTGGAACCCCATACCACTAAAAAGACCCGTCGAAACAATAAATACTGATGTATTAGCTACGTTTCCGGTTTTTTTTGTAAAATAATGTGATGAGACAACAAATAAATAAGTAAACAACAGCCGACAACAATGATGAGCAATACATAACATTGTAAATAAGAATGTGTTCTTAACTGATTTGCCTAGTTAAATAAGCTTAAATCATAAATAAATAAAAATAATAATAATAATCAAATGCAAGTAATTTGAGAGGACCGCTTGAGGGCGACTACGAACCAGTTTTGAATAAACAAGGACAGAAGCATGCCATGTGTTGTTGGGTCAGAGGCGAAGGTTCATAGTTGAAATTCGAAAAGATGGTGGCGCACGCAGAAATACGCGTGGTTCACCGTGGTGGCAGCAAAATTAACTTCAGAGAGCCAGTTATTACAAATGATTCCAGGTACGTGTGTGTGTATTGCAGCTGACATGAGCTAAACCTGAATTAACTGTATGTGAAGTATGGCATGGACGCAAACTGTAGCTCTGGCTAGCTACTGTGGCTAGCTAGCAAGCACGTTAGCTAACGTGTTACTGTATAGCTACAACACAAGTATTCTAATCTTGAGAGAAACGTAACGTTGGCTATTGTTGTCTGTGGTCCTGTAGCTCAGTTGGTACAGCATGGCGCTTGCAACGCAAGTATTATGGGTTCGATTCCCGGGGGCACCCATACGTAAAATGTATACGTGCATGGCCATTGCTTCGCCCGGCAACGAACCATTGTTTATACAGACGACTAGTTGCAGAAGCTTCCGTACGTAGTCAGGCGTCCTTGATCAACACACTCAAACGAAAATAACGTTTCTACTAGCGGCATATTCAGTATCTCTAGGAACGATACTTTCCGGGACGAAGCAAGCATGATCGTGGCGGGTAAAAGTGCTAAATGGCTTATACACAGAACCAGTGGAGTGGTGGAAAAAGTGCCCAATTGTCATACATGACTGAGTCATTTTCTATTAAGGTATCTTTACTTTTACTCAAGTTAAAGTCACCCAGTAAAATACTAGAGTAATAGTCTAAAAGTATTTGTTTTTAAATATACTTAAGTATCAAAAATGTAATTGGATAAAATATACTTATAATAGAAACCTATAAATAATTTCAAATTCCTTATATTAAGCAAACCAGACGGACCCATATTCTTGTTTTATTTATGGATAGCCAGGGGCTCCAACACTGACATAATGGGTGGGACACAATGCAGATAGCCCAGTTAGCCAATGTGCGGGAGCACTGGTTGGTCGGGCCAATTGAGGTAGTATGTACATGGATGTATGGTTAAAGTGACTATGCATATAAGATAAGCAGCGGCGTAAAAGAGGGGGGGGGGCACACAATGCAAATAGTACGGGTAACCATTGGTTACCTGTTCAGAAGTATTATGGCTTGGGGGTAAAAACTGTTGAGAAGCCTTTTTGTCCTAGACTTGGCACTCCGGTACCGCTTGCCATGCGGTAGTAGAGAGAACAGTCTATGACTGGGGTGGCTGGGGTCTTTGACAATTTTTAGTGCCTTCCTCTGACACCGCCTGGTGTAGAGGTCCTGGATGGCAGGCAGCTTTGCCCCAGTGATGTATTGGGCCGTACGCACTACCTTCTGAAGTGCCTTGCAGTCATATTTGCCTTATGCAGCACCACACATCGCCTTTGCATAGAGTTGATCAGGCTCTTGGTTGTGGCCTGTGGATTGTTGTCCCCGTCTTCAATGGCTGTGCGAAGTTGCTGAATATTGTCAGGAATTGGAACACGCTGTCATGCACATTGATCCAGAGCATCCCAATTGTGCTCAATGGGTGACATGTCTGGTAAGTATGCAGGCCATGGACGAACTGGGGCATTTTCAGCTTCCAGGAATTGTGTACAGATCCGTGTGACATGGGGCAGTGCATTATCATGCTAAAACATGAGGTGATGGTGGCGGAGGAGTGGCACGACAGTGGGCCTCAGGATCTCATCACTTTATTTCTGCATTCAAATTGCCATCGATAAAATGCAATAGTGTTCGTTGTCCGTAGCTTATGCCTGCCCATACCATAAGCCCACCGCCCACATTGGGCGAACCACTCGCCAACACGATTCCATACGCGCTGTCTGCCATTTGCCCGGTCCAGTTGAAACTGGGATTCATCTTTGAAGAGCACACTTCTCCAGCATGCCAGTGGCCATCGAAGGTAAGCATTTGCCCACTGAAGTCGGTTAGGATGCCGAACTGCAGTCAGGTCAAGACCCTGGTGAGGACGACGAGCACGCAGAGAAGCTTCCTTGAGACGGTTTCTGCAAAAATTATTCGGTTCAGCAAACCCACAGTTCCATCAGCTGTCTGGATGGCTAGTCTCAAACGATCCCGCAGGTGAAGAAGCCGCATGTGGAGTTCCTGGGCTGGCGTGGTTACATTTGGTCTGCGGTTGTGAGGCCGGTTGGACCTACTGCCAAATTCTCTAAAACAAAGTTGGAGGCAGCTTATGGTAGAGAAAGGAACATTCAATTCTCTGGCAAAAGCTCTGGTGGACATTCCTGCAGTCAGCATGCCAATTGCACACTCCCTCAACTTCAGTAATATGTGTCATTGTGTTGTGACAACTGCACATTTTAGTGGCCTTTTATTGTCCCCAGCACAAGGTGTACCTGTGTAATGAACGATTATGCTGTTTAATCCGCTTTTTGATATGCCACACCTGTCAGGTGGATGGATTATCTTGGCAAATGAGAAATGATCACTAAAAGGGATGTAAGCAAATTTGTGCACAAAATGAGAGAAGCTTTTTGTGCGTATGGAAAATTTGTTGGGTTCTTTTCTTTCAGCTCATGAAACATGGGACCAACACTTTACATGTTGCATTCCTATATTTTTGTGAACCTGAACATCATCTTATCTCTTTTGTGCCACCAATGTAGGAGGTTATGGAAGGGGAAACTGTATTGCAGTAGTCTAGTGTATGGTGCGGGAATAATGACAAGCGAACATGGAGAGATTTGTGTTCACATTGCCCTAACAAAGGGAACCGAACACAGACTTCAAGCGAATCGAACTTACATTTACATTTTAGTCATTTAGCAGACGCTCTTATCCAGAGCGACTTACAGTAGTGAGTGCATACATTTCATTTCATGCATTTTTTTTGTATTTTTTTTTGTACTGGCCCCCCGTGGGAATCAAACCCACAACCCTGGCGTTGCACACACCATGCCTGCGTTGCAAACACCATGCTCTACCAACTGAGCCAAAGGGAGCCTACGTTAGACCACCTCTTGAGATTGTTTTGGTTTGCCTCGGGGCTCTTTGAGGGGTCTGGGTTCCCTTGGCGTGTTCACACTGCACAAAAATTAAGCTAACCTCACTGAGTTCACAAATTGTCTGAAAGGGGCCACGTTTGAAAACACTTAACCTCTAGAGGACACCTTCGAGATAAAATCCCGTTAACCTGTTGGGGCTAGGGGGCAGTATTTGCACGGCCGGATAAAAAAACGTACCCGATTTAAACTGGTTACTACTCTTGCCCAGAAACGAGAATATGCATATAATTAATTAGTAGATCTGGATAGAAGACACTCTAAAGTTTCTAAAACTGTTGGAATGGTGTCTGTGAGTATAACAGAACTCGTATGGCAGGCCAAAACCTGAGAAGATTCCATACAGGAAGTGCCTTGTCTGACAATTTGTTGTCCTTCTGTTGCATCTCTATCGAAAATACAGCATCTCTGCTGTAACATGACATTTTCTAAGGCTTCCATTGGCTCTCAGAAGGTGCCTATTTCCTCAGCCTTGCTCTCTTTATGTGAAACATGTAAGCATCGCATGCATGTGACAATTAGGGCCTGACCTATAGCCTATCATAATCAAATCAATAAATTGGTTATAACAAACTCCGAACACAGTAATATCGACAGCAAAATGGATGCGGAGGATGTGAAAAATAAACGCCAAACGGGTGAATGTTTACTGGTTGCTTAGGAGGGAAAGGGAAATTCAGATCTGTGGAAGACATTTGACTTAGTTGTGGAAACTACTGGTGGTCAAGAACAAGGAGGGTATAGGAGCAAGCGCTGACAGAGTATTATGTGTGCCAAACATTTGCTGTTAGATTACAATATTGTTTTTTTCTGACCATTTGGAACAGTGTAAACAACACTAAATAAATTCTAAGCAATACCAGTCTGTTCTAACGACCAAAAAATTGTAAAGCCTTTATTACAGCATAGCAAAGATTAAAAACAGCCAAATCTGTGAAATTGCTTAATTCAACATTTTGCCGGTGCATGAGGCTTGGTGCTCACAGAATCAGTAGGCTATTAAACAAATACTCAAACAGGCAACAGAAGCTATATCTGTCTTATATCTGTGTGTATGTATATATATGTGTGTATATACCAGTCAAAAGTTTGGACACACCTACTCATTCAAGGGTTTTTCTTTATTTTTACTATTTTCTACATTGTAGAATAGTAGTGAAGACATCAAAACTATGAAATAACACATATGGAATCATGTAGGTACTAAAAAAGTGTTAAACAAATCAAAATATATTTTATATTTGAGATTCTTCAAAGCCTTGACAGCAGCTTTGTACACTCTTGGAATTCTCTCAACCAGCTTCACCTGGAATGCTTTTCCAACAGTCTTGAAGGACTTGCCACCTATGCTGAGAACTTGTTGGCTGCTTTTCCTTCACTCTGCGGTCCAATTCATCCCAAAACATCTCAATTGGGTTGAGGTTGGGTGATTGTGGATGTCAGGTCATCTGATGCAGCACTCCATCACTCGCCTTCTTGGTCAAATAGCCCTTACACAGCCTAGAGGTGTGTTGGGTAATTGTCCTGTTGAAAAATAAATTATAGTCCCACTAAGCGCAAACCAGATGGGATGGCGTATCACTGCAGGATACTATAATAGCCATGCTGGTTAAGTGTGCCTTGAATTCTAAACAAATCACAGACAGTGTCACCAGCAAAGCACCCCCACACCATCACACCTCCTCGATGCTTCATGGTGGGAACCACATATGCGGAGATCATTTGTTCACCTACTCTCACAAAGACATTCTTGGAACCAAAAATCTCAGATTTGGACTCATCAGACCAAAGGACAGATTTCCACGGGTCTAATGTCCATTGCTCGTGTTTCTTGGCCCATGCAAGTCTCTTCTTATTGGTGTCCTTTAGTAGTGCTTTCTTCGCAGCAATTTGACCATGAAGGCCTGATTCACGCAGTCTCCTCTGAACAGTTGATGTTGAGATGTGTCTGTTACTTGAACTCTGTGAAGCATTTATTTAGGCTGCAATGTGAGGTACAGTTAACTCTAATGAACGTATCCTCTGCAGCCGAGGTAACTCTGGGTCTTCCTTTCCTGTGGCGGTCCTCATGAGAGCCAGTTTCATCATAGCACTTGATGGTTTTTGCACTTGATGAAACGTTCAAAAGTTTTCCGGATTGACTGACCTTCATGTCTTATAGTAATGACGGACTGTTGTTTCTCTTTGCTTATTTGAGCTGTTCTTGCCATAATATGGACTTGGCCTTATTACCAAATAGGGCTATCTTCTGTATACCAACCCTACCTTGTCACAACACAACTGGTTGGCTCAAACGCATTAAGAAGGAAAGAACTTCCTTTACTTAACTTTTAACAAGGCACACCTGTTAATTAATGAAATGCATCCCAGGTGACCTACCACATGAGGCTGGTTGAGAGAATGCCAAGAGTGTGCAAAGCTGTCATCAAGGCAAAGAGTGACTACTTTGAAGAATCTCAAATATAAAGTAGATTTGATTTGTTTAACACTTTTTTGGTACCTACATGATTCCATATGTGTTATTTCATAGTTTTGATGTCTTCACTAC
>NC_042976.1:43663310-43807901 GCF_901001165.1 Salmo trutta
TTTCTAAAACTGTTTGAATTATGTCTGTGAGTTTCACAGAACTCATATGGCAGGCAAAAACCTGACGAAAAATCCTACCAGGAAGTGGAAATCTGATGGATGGACTCTTTCAAGTCATTTCCTATCAAACACTCAGTGACTCAGTAATCATTGTGCACTTCCTAAGGCTTCCACAACATGTCAACAGTCTTTAGAAAGTTGTTTGAGGCGTCTATGATGAACAGAGACCGAACAAGAAGGCTGGGAAGTTGGTGACCCAGGGAAGGACATCAGTTCATTGGCGCGCATTCACGCGAGAGGTAGCTCTGTTCCAAAAGTTTTTCAAGACACTGGTTTCGTCCGGTTGGAATATTACTGAATTTTCACGTTCTAAAGGCCCTAAAGATTGATGTTTTACAACGTTTGACATGTTTGAACGAACGTAAATATAACTTTTTTTGACTTTCCGTCGTGAAATTTTCGGCGCGCTTCCTACATTTGGAGTAGCTGAACTGAACGCGCGAACAACAAGGAGCTATTTTGACATAAATTATGGAGTTTATCGAACAAAACAACATTTGTTGTGGACCTGGGATGCCTGGAAGTGCCTTCTGATGAAGATCATCAAAGGTAAGTGAATATTTCTAATGCTGTTTAATATTTTAGATGACTCCAAAATGGCGGCTATCTGTATTGCGTAGTGTATTTTTCTGAGCGCAGTACTCAGATTATTGCAAAGTGTGCTTTCCCAGTAAAGTTATTTTGAAATCTTCCACAACGTTAGCATAAAGGAGATGTTCATCTATAATTCTTTGAATGACAGTTTAATATTTTATCAACGTTTATGACAAGTATTTTTGTAAATTGTACTGCTTATTCACCGGCAGTATTTGAGGGAAAATATTTTCTGAACGTCATGCGCCAATGTAAAATGCTGTTTTTAGATATAAATATGAACTTTATCGAACATAAAATGCATGTATTGTGTAACATGATGTCCTAGGAGTGTCATCTGATGAAGATCGTCAAAGGTTAGTGCTTCATTTACCTGTGTTTTGGGTATTTGTGTTGCATCTAGTTGCTTGGAAAATGGCTGTGTGGTTATTTATGTCTATGTACTCTCCTAACATAATCTAATGTTTTGCTTTCGCTGTAAAGCCTTTTTGAAATCGGACAACGTGGTTCGATTCAGGAGAAGTGTATCTATAAAATGGTGTAAAATAGTCCTATGTTTGAGAAATTGAAATTATTAGATTTGTGGTTTTGAATCTGGCACTCTGATTTTTCACTGGCTATTGTCAAACTCAGTCCCGGTGACGGGATCGGGTTGTCGTAAGAAGTTTTTTAAATTGAAGCAACATCTCAAGACATCAGTCAGGAAGTAAAAGCTTGGTCACAAGTGGGTATTCCAAATGGACAATGACCCCAAGCATACTTTCAAAGTTGTGGAAAATGACTTAAGGACAACAAAGTCAAGGTATTGGAGTGGCCATCACAAAGCAATGACCTCAATCCTATAGAAAATCTGTGGGCAGAACTGAAAAAGCATGTGCGAGCAAGGAGGCCTACAAACCTGACTCAGTTACACCAGCTCTGTCAGGAGGAATGGGCCAAAATGCAGTCAATTTATTGTGAGAAGCTTGTGGAAGGCTACCCGAAACATTTGACCCAAGTTAAACAATTTAAAGGCAATGCTACCAAATACTAATTGAGTGTATGTAAACTTCTGACTCACTGGGAACGTGATGAAAGAAATAAAAGCTGATATAATCATTTTCTTGTCACAACGTCCACAGAAGTTGGCGCTCTCCCCGGTTGGGCGGTGCTCGGTGGTCGTCGTCGCCGGCCTACTAGCTGCCACCGATCTAGGTTTCTGTGTCTTTTGGTTATGTCTGTTTAGGTCTGCACCTGTTTTGTGTTAGTCAATAGTGGGGTATTTAATTTGTCTGTTTCGTTTGGGGATTTGTGTGTGGGATTGTTTGTGTGTCATGCCTTTTGGGCACGTAGGGGTATATTGCATTTTCCTATTTACACTGCGTGTTTTAGGCATTAGGGTTGCCGGGCTGCGTCCTGTCCTTTAGTTTAGATTTTTGGAGCTGTTCTCTACTATTCTCTCTCTCTCTACTATTATTCTGACATTTCACATTCTTAAAATAAAGTGGTGATCCTAACTAACCTAAGACAGGGAATTTTTACTAGGATTAAATGTCAGGAATTGGGAAAAACTGAGTTTAACTGTATTTGGCTAAGGTGTATGTAAACATCAGACTTCAACTGTACCTAGAAGTGTACACTATTCTTATGTTTTTTTAATGTATCTTAAATGTAAAAGTAATATAGTCAACTATACAACTTCTACACGTTATATCATCCAATAATATAATGAAAAACACTCAACATGAGGAATTAATGTAATTATGTTTATTTAAAATATTTTTTTGAAATATAGATTAGGTGGTCTTCCTTTTATAGCAGGAAGTAAAGGGGCTGGACAAGGCTTTGCCTATAGCTGAAAACATCCTGGAAATGAGCGAACGCTTCCTTGGTTTCTTCTTGGTGGAGCATACACTCTCTGTTTGGCAGGAGTCTTGATCATTGACAATTGCTGGGGGGAAAAATGTAAACATAACATTTTCTTTAACTGACCCTAGTTAGTCTGAAGAATTAGTATTGCATTATTATTATTTAAATTGTAATATTCTACATAATTTACAAATGTAGGGCGGCAGGTAGCAGTCATGTGATATCCATAGATAAGGGCCTAATGAACGTATTTCAATTGACTGATTTCCTTATATGAACTGTAACTCAGTAAAATCTTTTAAATTGTTGCATGTTGCGTTTATATTTTTGTTCAGTACACATTTGAGTGTATTGACTTACCTGTTTCACTGACGGCAGGGGTCTGGTTCTGGGAAGGTGTTGGAGTGCAGTGGTTCTTCTTGTTGACCTTCTTTGTACACTGGGTAACAAACAGTCATTTGTACAGTAGGAGAAATTCCACACAAAAGGTATCAGTGTTTACCATCATACTGTACGTATTTAATAAAAATAATCTTTATAATTTGTATTTTGATGACATATGTACCTTTAGGTTGAGTCCACAGAGCGCTGAATCTTCCTCTCTTCTTTTCCTTTTTACCAGTTGTTGGAAGACTAGAATTACCTACCTCGTCATTGCCAAGTGCATTGTGTGATGGCAACTGGGTCATGGAGGGAGGTGAAGAGTTAGCCTCATTGCATTTAGTTAGTAGTTCCCTAGTTAATGATTTGACCAGGGCATCGTCAAATGCATAATCCGTTGACTTCATTGCAACCTGGAGCATCTTCTCTGACCCGAATTCTTGAAGAAGCCCCTTGTAGACAGCCTTGAAAATCTTTTTGATTTTCAGATTCTGGGGGTAGGCTTGAGTTGGTTCAAGGCCTGAGGTGCCACAGAACTCAGACAGAATCCTCTTTGTGAGAACTCTTGATGTTTCACCAATGTCAGAGGATTCCAGTAATGTGATAGGGGTAGGGATCATTGACAGCAATCTAACAATCAGTAAAAGTACCAAAGAGGTGTACTCCTTTGCTAGTGGAGTCAAAATGATGTATATGTATCAGAGTCCATGGCTGATGGAGTTGATGGATGCACAGAGACACTAGACATCTCCAGATCTTGTTGTCCATCTTGGATTCCACCTCTCCTAAAACTTGAATATCCACAGTTCCCACCGTTGTGTGTGCTGCTGCCAGACAGAGAGGGTCAGGCAATGATTTGGCACTAGACTGACGGCTAGTGGTCATAAGAGCCGGTCTGTCAGAGTCAAGTGTTCCAGCATCAGTTGGGGACAACCCATTGATTATGTTCATCAACTCTGATAATTCTTCTGATGAATTGGAGGCCACAGAACAGGTATCCATGACCTGATTGACCATTATATTGGTGAAAAGGCTCTTTGTGTCAGAGTAAACCTGTGAGGAACTAATGGAGATGGCAGAAACAGCTCGGGATAAGCCGACTTGTGTCCTGCAGAGAACCATCAGAGACGATAGTTTGGCAGAAATCTGATCCTTGTGATGGTGGAGGAAGCCAGGGGACAATCTGCTTGTACAGACGTTTTATTGACTCCTTAGCAAAGGAGTACACAAGGTCAGATGGAAACTCCCTGGATTCTTCAGAAGCATTCAATCCTGTCTTCAGCTTCAAAAGAATAGAGTCAGACACGCTCTTGCCAGCTGCACAAAAAGAGCCTGGGGGGTGTTGTGACTTTTTATGAGCTCATAAACTTTGTCAGTGAGCTCATGTGAGAAGTTCTGAAGACCATCCCTGGGGCTGAGTCTCGCAAGTCTTCTTGTCAAAGAAGTGACATCATCTGCAGTGGCTATGTGTTCTGTATCTCTCTTGGAATGACCTCCATAACAGTGTCAACTATGGCAGAGATGGTTTGCCTTGTGTAATTTGTTGACCCTTGTGAATGAGTTGAGGAGTCACTCATATCAATGACCGAACTCCTAATGATAGGACAATAGCTTTTCAACAGGCCACTCATTGGGGACTGGAGTGCCTGGAAGAGAATTTGTAAAATCACTCTGGGACCCTCTGGCCATGGCAGAGGTGATGGACAGGGAGGACTTTGAGGAGGATGGCCGATGTATCTCGTGTCCATCAGTTCTCACCATGTCAACATCCTCCAACATGGAGCCCACAATGGAACGAGTCAAGAGGCCTTTCTCTGAGGTGCTCATCCTCTCTGACATAGACACTCTCCTCTGGATTGTCATCAGAGTCTGACTAATTAAGGCTTTGGAATAATTTACCATGCTGGCCTGGCTGCCTTCATGTTCACTGTAAGTCATTTGTGTAGAAGTAGCTGTTCTGCATACGGATTCGACATGTTTGGGGGCCTCAACCACATTGTCTAGGAGGACCGGTTGTTGCTGGGCAAAAAAATCCTTGACCTTGGTGAACACATTGTTGAACAGGTTAACAGTGCCTGGCCAAATTATCTTTCCTTTCACATTGGCCCCATTGTGAACACTGACAGGAAGGGTTGAAGCTGACAGGGATCTCTCTAACTGGCCAGACACTGAAGCATCAGACATTTTAGTCATCTGGGTTGAAGCTATTAAGGTCTTTAGTGATGTTCATGACGATGTTGGATGCTGCAGAATTGGTGTGCAGAGAAGAGGTGAATAAAGATGGAGTTCCACTCTTCTGAAGGATTTTGACATCTCTATCGTCACCATCATTACTGGACTCTGCACAAATGTCTGCACTTCTACCATCAAGGCTGGCATTTACAATGCCAATCAACCCTGATTGAAGGATCCCACCAGCCATATGTGAGGCTTTAGTTTGAAACTCCTCAGTACATAGTTTGTCAAAGGCTGTGGATTTAAGACTTCTAGAGGATGCTTCCTCTTCATCATTGTTGATCTCACCATGCAAATTGTCCTGTGTATTGACAGCATAGTCATCAACAGATAAATATGATTTGGAGGCGGCAAGGACGTCAATCTGAGAAACAACGGCATCCAAAAACTTGGACAGGTCTTCTGTATCTCCTTTTAGGCTAGAGAGGCATTCCTCCATTGATTCCTCAGAGTGATACACAGTGAGGATCTGACTAATGACCTCCTTGGTACAGGTTTGAAAGTCCGCTTGGATTTCAAGAGAATCACTATTACAAGTCACCTGAGAATCTAAACTTTCACTGGAAGCCTGTTTGAGAGTCTCATCATGTATTGGTGTAACACCATCGATGACCTTTACAGAGTCTTGGCAGGGAGTGAGAAACCGCCTCAGCATTTGTCGAAATCTATGATATATAATACGAGCAGCAGAAAGGGTGCTCCCTTTTGAAATTCTGAGAATTTCAGATTCATGTGTCTGCATGGACTGAACAATAGTATCCACATCTGTTACAAAAGTGTCCAGTAATGTAGATGCTTCAGAGTCTCCCTGTAAGCTGGTTGTAAAGGGGTTGACAGATCTCAGAGCTTCACTCACTGCCTTTCTAGCCTTTGTCTGGAAAGACATACTGGAGAGTTTCTTCATATTTATAACTGGAAGACTCTGGGTAGATTCACTGTTGGTGGTGCTGTCCTGCAGACCAAGTGGAAAAGTGAGATCGGAGAGACATTGTTCACTGTCTAACAACTCAGATGGTGAAGCAGAACAAGAACTGGTGAAGTCATTCAAGTCAGACATGATGCCATCCACAAATAGAGTGGCCTCCAGAGACTCTTCAGAATCACACTCTCCAGCAGAAGATGACAACTTCTCCATCACCTCAGTCTTATACAAGACTAGAACCTGGCTGGCAATCGCTTTTGTGGTGTCAAGGAGGACTTGGTCTTGCAAATACTTTTTGAGAGCCAAGAGAGGTTTTGGGGTCTCACTTTGTCCTTTTTGTTCATTCATGGATGAGGGGGTTATTAAAAGTGGTTTACAAGAAATGGAGTCCGATGTGTCAGCCTCACCATTACTGGAATGACCGACGTCCAGGTACAAAGTTGGAACCATTGTGAAAGAATCTTTTGTGCTCTCCACAAATGTACTTGAGAGATACCCTTTTTCTGGACAGGTAAAAAGCCTCTTCAGCGTATTTTTCGTGTTGTAGTAACAACCAACAGTGTAAGACCAGATCTTACTCTGATGGTTTTCAAGAAGGATCTGCTCACTCTGTGCAGGAGAGCAGGATGCCCTGATAGCCTGGGTAAGATTGTCCATGTCTGAAACAAAGGTACTTACCAACTCAGAGGCCTCATGGTCGATCATAAGGTCTCCGATCTCACCTATCCTAGGAATTGGACTAGATGATGTAGTGCCAGAACAACATGATGTACAACCCCTGAATCTTTTAACGATCTCCCGGATCGATTCGGTGGCCTTGGTCTGAAACTCCTCAGTGAGTAGTCTGTCCATACTTTGTGTTGACAGATGAAGACTAGATTTGGCACCTTTGATATTGAGGTTGCTCTCTCCTTGTTTTAGCATCTCCTCAGAACTTTTACAAGATTCAAGCATCTTCATATGGTCAGCAACAACACAAAGCAGTTCCCTCTTGTCGGGTTCATTTTCCTCCTTATTGCTGAAGTTCAAAACAGTGCCACTGAGGGCTGTCATGACCTGTCCTGTTAAATGTGTCATATCCACCTCAACACCATCCTCTCTGAAAACAACACTCTGCTCAACACTCTGCCCATTAATGAACATCTGAAGTATGTTGGAAACGCCAGACACCATCTCCTCAACCACCTTGGTGCTGGAGACACCACCACTGGCAAAAATGACAGGGGACATTCGCCCAGAGATGGGAGTTTGAATGGCCACAGAGATTATGGAATTGACCTTCTTTGACACTTCTCCAACAATAACCCGGGATAGACTTTGAGTGTCTACCTGGCCCTCTCTTTGGATACAGAGGACATTGTTCAGCGACTCTTTGAAGGAATCCTGGACACTAGTGAGGAGACTGTCCTCAGTGATCCCAAAAAAGTCACTGAGTGGCTCAGATGATATAGACTCACCATCTCCCTGAGTCTTTGGCAACACTGTCTGAGACCTTTGAGAATACAAAGCAAACAATACAGCATTCCATATTCGATAGTAGACACTGTAGTCACATTAATGCATAATTCAGTAATCAGTCATTAAGAGTAAACTGTTATACAGATAACAAAACATATTTTAACAATATGGGTTATGAATAGTTAGGTGAAACCAGTTTCTTTAGGAATGACTGAACATACCCATTACGAGAGGAGCTTGATTTGGCCGCACAAGACCTTGAGGATTTTCTGCTGCCACTCTTGCGAACCTTCAGGTTTGTGCTAGAAGATGTCTCTAATTCTGTCAGAGACTTGCCGGATACTGGAGACACATGGCTGTATATCCGTACAAAACGGAAAATTGCAGGGATGATGACCTCCAGGATGGCCTCAGATACAAACCGCACAATCTCCAGGCACATCTCTGCAAGCAGTGCCCTCATCACCTGTAGGACCGAAAACAGTGTAAGTAGATTACTCATAGCCGGGCTCTGAAACCAAGCTCCTCAAAGAGATACCAACAATCTCACATATGTTCATGAGAATCATGAAAGTGGCATATATTGGAAAGCATGAAAAGCAGTAGGCTACTAAAAAGCTCTTTGAATGTAACTGTTTGTGATAATGTGGATGATACTGTAGACAGATAAATGGCTTGTATCTAATTTTCTTGAAACATCTATTAATATATCTATGAATAATTTTCAAGGTTAAGGGACTTACAGGGTCCATCCTGCCAATGCTTAACTGCCTCCATTGCCTATAGGAGATAATTAGATGTTTTTAGCACCAAAAAGCACACCAACACACATACAATTTATAAAATCCTCCAGATGACATTGTATTCAAATACTACAATAGAAGTTTGGACATACTCCTCAGTAAGTTTTTCCAGAAACCGGATGATAATCGGGTTGAAAGCATCCGGATTGATTGGCGGGAGGTCAAGAGCCCTGGTCTGACAGGCCCTGGAGACACACTCACTTAGGATCTTTTCATTAGATTGTCCCTGGTGAAATGTCCCCTGAATTGCCATCCTAGAGAATTCCACAGATGTAGAGGGACCTGTGTCCAAAGCAGCATTCACCAAGG
Source organism: Salmo trutta (assembly GCF_901001165.1). Taxonomy (NCBI): domain Eukaryota; kingdom Metazoa; phylum Chordata; class Actinopteri; order Salmoniformes; family Salmonidae; genus Salmo; species Salmo trutta. Next base: position 43,671,921 of record NC_042976.1, read on the forward strand.
TAAAGAAGTCAGAAAACATGTAACCTTCTGAGGTTAGCCAACTTTGTGTACTTTGTGAAGTTAAGTACCCAAGAAAGGATAACATGTGCACTCTGCTATTAGTCCTCTGCTCAATAGATGCCCATACTAAATCACATTTACATGCAAAAGGATTACATTCAGTGAAATTAGAGTTTCATTTATGACCTGCATCTGTATCAGTGATCTGCTCCACTTTGTTTCTCTTGGTCCTCTTGGTCTAAAAAGACAATACAGTCAATGATATACACGTAGATACTGTATGAAGCCATTCCAATACAGCCCTTTGAGTAGAGCAAGGGTAAGATTGATTGTAGGGCTGTCCCCGACAAAAAAAAAACTTTGTCGACCGAGAGTCATCCTGTTCTAATGTTAAAATGTATTTTTCCATATCAGACACACCCTATGTGTTTGAATACAATCACTTACATAGGCACTGAGCTTGTCTGATGCTTTAAGCACACTGTTTGATTAAATAATTAAGACACACAAATGACTCAAGAAAGAGCCCGATGGTGACACTGTATTAAAATAAATGACAGCGAGTGCCTGTGTGACAGGCGCACGTTGTCTCGCTCTCCTCCCTACTGCAGTGAAAAGGCACCGCATAACAGCAAGTGTTTATTCTGCTGTCCATGCTGAAGATGCAAGCATCATTTCAGCCATTTCGTTTCTTCCTCGTTTCTGAATGAAAAGTTCTGTTACCGAAATCCCTAACTTGTTTACAAAAAGCATTACCTATTTCCTCAGCCTTGCTCTCTTTATGTGAAACATGTAAGCATCGCATGCATGTGACAATTAGGGCCTGACCTATAGCCTATCATAATCAAATCAATAAATTGGTTATAACAAACTCCGAACACAGTAATATCGACAGCAAAATGGATGCGGAGGATGTGAAAAATAAACGCCAAACGGGTGAATGTTTACTGGTTGCTTAGGAGGGAAAGGGAAATTCAGATCTGTGGAAGACATTTGACTTAGTTGTGGAAACTACTGGTGGTCAAGAACAAGGAGGGTATAGGAGCAAGCGCTGACAGAGTATTATGTGTGCCAAACATTTGCTGTTAGATTACAATATTGTTTTTTCTGACCATTTGGAACAGTGTAAACAACACTAAATAAATTCTAAGCAATACCAGTCTGTTCTAACGACCAAAAATTGTAAAGCCTTTATTACAGCATAGCAAAGATTAAAAACAGCCAACTCTGTGAAATTGCTTAATTCAACATTTTGCCGGTGCATGAGGCTTGGTGCTCACAGAATCAGTAGGCTAATAAACAAATACTCAAACAGGCAACAGAAGCTATATCTGTCTTATATCTGTATATATATATCAAAAGTTTGGACACACCTACTCATTCAAGGCTTTTTCTTTATTTTTACTATTTTCTACATTGTAGAATAGTAGTGAAGACATCAAAACTATGAAATAACACATATGGAATCATGTAGGTACTAAAAAGTGTTAAACAAATCAAAATATATTTTATATTTGAGATTCTTCAAAGCCTTGACAGCAGCTTTGTACACTCTTGGAATTCTCTCAACCAGCTTCACCTGGAATGCTTTTCCAATAGTCTTGAAGGACTTCCCACATATGCTGAGAACTTGTTGGCTGCTTTTCCTTCACTCTGCGGTCCAATTCATCCCAAAACATCTCAATTGGGTTGAGGTTGGGTGATTGTGGATGTCAGGTCATCTGATGCAGCACTCCATCACTCGCCTTCTTGGTCAAATAGCCCTTACACAGCCTAGAGGTGTGTTGGGTAATTGTCCTGTTGAAAAATAAATTATAGTCCCACTAAGCGCAAACCAGATGGGATGGCGTATCACTGCAGGATACTATGGTAGCCATGCTGGTTAAGTGTGCCTTGAATTCTAAACAAATCACAGACAGTGTCACCAGCAAAGCACCCCCACACCATCACACCTCCTCGATGCTTCATGGTGGGAACCACGTATGCGGAGATCATTTGTTCACCTACTCTCACAAAGACATTCTTGGAACCAAAAATCTCAGATTTGGACTCATCAGACCAAAGGACAGATTTCCACGGGTCTAATGTCCATTGCTCGTGTTTCTTGGCCCATGCAAGTCTCTTCTTCTTATTGGTGTCCTTTAGTAGTGCTTTCTTCGCAGCAATTTGACCATGAAGGCCTGATTCACCCAGTCTCCTCTGAACAGTTGATGTTGAGATGTGTCTGTTACTTGAACTCTGTGAAGCATTTATTTAGGCTGCAATGTGAGGTGCAGTTAACTCTAATGAACGTATCCTCTGCAGCCGAGGTAACTCTGGGTCTTCCTTTCCTGTGGCGGTCCTCATGAGAGCCAGTTTCATCATAGCGCTTGATGGTTTTTGCGACTTGATGGTTTTTGCACTTGATGAAACGTTCAAAGTTCTTGACATTTCCGGATTGACTGACCTTCATGTCTTATAGTAGTGACGGACTGTTGTTTCTCTTTGCTTATTTGAGCTGTTCTTGCCATAATATGGACTTGGCCTTTTACCAAATAGGGCTATCTTCTGTATACCAACCCTACCTTGTCACAACACAACTGGTTGGCTCAAACGCATTAAGAAGGAAAGAACTTCCTTTACTTAACTTTTAACAAGGCACACCTGTTAATTAATGAAATGCATCCCAGGTGACTACCACATGAGGCTGGTTGAGAGAATGCCAAGAGTGTGCAAAGCTGTCATCAAGGCAAAGAGTGACTACTTTGAAGAATCTCAAATATAAAGTAGATTTTGATTTGTTTAACACTTTTTGGTACCTACATGATTCCATATGTGTTATTTCATAGTTTTGATGTCTTCACTACTATTCTACAATGTAGAAAATAGTCAAAAATAAGAAAAAACCCTTTTGACTGGTAATATATATATGGATGATTTACAAAGCCAGGCACATTTAACAATTAGGCTATTGATTATAGACCTAATTAAGTTGTGTTTTCTTCTCTCCTCAATCTTCTTAGACAATTAGGCTAAGGCAAGGGCTGTTTCCCCGTCTCTGCTGCTGCTGCTGCCTCTGCAGCATTGTTCTCAATCCCAATATGCTGGTTAACTTTGCTATTATGCACATACCAACATAGGGAAGGGCCCCAATTCTACGGCGCACTGAAGATTATGTTTCAGAACCACGGACAGCGACCGTATCCAACGCGGGAGAAAGCACATTTGTTATAAAATAATATTTCATTGATTAGTGTTGCACCATTATTTTTACATAATATAACCATATACAATTTCAGTATCACGTCTTAGCGTGATTGACTGTGCCATCACTGTGGCCTCGGCAATGGATTAGTCAACTGTGACAGGCGCGAATCAGACAGGTGTCCATGTGCACCATGAAGAAAAAAAACTTTTGCGACTGCTCGACTTAAGAAATCCCAGTCAACCAATAGCCTATCGACCAAACAATCGACCAAATGGGGTCAGCCCTAGATTTACTATTAGAAGATAAAAGGGTATTGTATGGGCAATTTACCTTCCTCAGAACAACATGCTGTAGGGTCAGGTTATAGACATGAAAGATATCACAAATATCCACATCTCTGCTCAATCTATTCCCTTACCTTGACTTTATTTCTCTTCACGGCATCCTGCTCCATCTGAGGCAGGGGATCCTTCTTCACCTCTTCCTCATCTTCATCATTCTGATTATCAACAAAATCTCTCTCAGCTGCATCAGTATCAGTGCTCTGTTCAACTGTGGACCTGTTGGCACCGGTCCTCCTCTTTGTCTAAAAAGACAATACAGTCAGTGACATACTGTATGTTGCCGTTGCTATACAGGCCTTTGAGAAGAGCTAGGGTAAACGATTGGTGATTGAATATTATTATGGAAGTCTGTTGTAAGGACAATTTACCCTCCAACCTCACAACAGCATGTTGTATGGCATATTGGACAGGTTTGGAGTGTGGACAGGTAAGACCCCAGATTTCCCTTTCTCTCCTCAATCTATTGTCTCACCTTAACTTTTTTCCTTGTCACAGCCTTCAGCTCGATCTGATGCAGGGGATCCTTCACTTCACTATCTTCTGGATAGTTTAAACCCAGGATATCTTTCTTCATTTTCTGGACTTGACCTTCCAAACTTTGATGATCATGTGGATCATCTTCGTTTAAACTCTGATTGGAACAAATTAGACCATTTTTTAAATGCTCATGGATATGGCCAATATACCACAGCTAAGAGCTGTTCTTACGCACGACACAACGCAGAGTTATTATAAACTGGTTACCAACTTAATTAGAAGAGTAAAAAATAAATGTTTTGTCATACCCGTGGTATACGCTCTGATATACCACAGCTTTCAGCCAATCAGCATTCAGGGCTCGAACCACCCAGTTTATAGTGGCCAATATACTATGGCTAAGCGCTGTTCTTAGGCAAAACTGCTTGGATACAGCCCTTAGCTGTGGTATATTGGCCATATACCACAAACACTGAGGTGCCATATTGCTAATAAAAACTGGTTACCAACATAAATAGAACAGTAACAAGTCTTTTTGCATCATAACCGTGGTATATTGTCGTATATACACATGGCTGAAATGCTGTTTCAGCCAATAAGCATCCAGGACCCAAACTGCCTGGTTTATAATTACACAATAAGGCACGAGGGGGCTTGGTGTAATTACACAATTATACCAACAGGCTCCTGAACAGCTTCAATCGCCAAGCCATAAGACTGCTAAATAACTAACAAAATGACTACACAGTACAGGTTTTCGCTATAAATACACATAGATCCTATTGCCTGATATCAATATTCGTAATTAATGCGTTATGGAGTCACCTATTATTATAATAATTTAGGTAAAATTATGATAAGTAGCCTACTGCTGTTATCTTTGCAAGGATCATATTTTATTTATAACAAGTCCCATAGGTTATTATAATGCATACTTTTTTTTTTACAATATTTAAAATGATTATATGAGCGGAACATTAACGTTAGGCCCACACCGCCACCCAGCTGCCACTACTTGCGGGATGTCCTGTATACCCTGTGGTCCCTGCCGCTGCATTTAAAAAAAGACGGTGCATCGGTTCCTACACCACTGCATAAGCCTTCTCTGTTAACCATTCATAGGCTTACCTTATTATCCTTATTATCCTCCATGGTTAAAGTCTATGGCTGGAGCTTATGTTCTCATCACGTAAAACTTAACCAAGTGATTACCAAAGAGATAAGGCTATCGCATTTTATACGGTAACTCAGCCAACGTCATAATGTGAAAGAACTTTTACGTAATAAAACAACTTCAGGGATGATCTGTCAATCAATGCGACCAGCGACGCCATACTGGAACCCCATACCACTAAAAAGACCCGTCGAAACAATAAATACTGATGTATTAGCTACGTTTCCGGTTTTTTTTTGTAAAATAATGTGATGAGACAACAAATAAATAAGTAAACAGCCGACAACAATGATGAGCAATACATAACATTGTAAATAAGAATGTGTTCTTAACTGATTTGCCTAGTTAAATAAGCTTAAATCATAAATAAATAAAAATAATAATAATAATCAAATGCAGTAATTTGAGAGGACCGCTTGAGGGCGACTACGAACCAGTTTTGAATAAACAAGGACAGAAGCATGCCATGTGTTGTTGGGTCAGAGGCGAAGGTTCATAGTTGAAATTCGAAAAGATGGTGGCGCACGCAGAAATACGCGTGGTTCACCGTGGTGGCAGCAAAATTAACTTCAGAGAGCCAGTTATTACAAATGATTCCAGGTACGTGTGTGTGTATTGCAGCTGACATGAGCTAAACCTGAATTAACTGTATGTGAAGTATGGCATGGACGCAAACTGTAGCTCTGGCTAGCTACTGTGGCTAGCTAGCAAGCACGTTAGCTAACGTGTTACTGTATAGCTACAACACAAGTATTCTAATCTTGAGAGAAACGTAACGTTGGCTATTGTTGTCTGTGGTCCTGTAGCTCAGTTGGTACAGCATGGCGCTTGCAACGCAAGTATTATGGGTTCGATTCCCGGGGGCACCCATACGTAAAATGTATACGTGCATGGCCATTGCTTCGCCCGCAACGAACCATTGTTTATACAGACGACTAGTTGCAGAAGCTTCCGTACGTAGTCAGGCGTCCTTGATCAACACACTCAAACGAAAATAACGTTTCTACTAGCGGCATATTCAGTATCTCTAGGAACGATACTTTCCGGGACGAAGCAAGCATGATCGTGGCGGGTAAAAGTGCTAAATGGCTTATACACAGAACCAGTGGAGTGGTGGAAAAAGTGCCAATTGTCATACATGACTGAGTCATTTTCTATTAAGGTATCTTTACTTTTACTCAAGTTAAAGTCACCCAGTAAAATACTAGAGTAATAGTCTAAAAGTATTGTTTTTAAATATACTTAAGTATCAAAAATGTAATTGGATAAAATATACTTATAATAGAAACCTATAAATAATTTCAAATTCCTTATATTAAGCAAACCAGACGGACCCATATTCTTGTTTTATTTATGGATAGCCAGGGGCTCCAACACTGACATAATGGGTGGGACACAATGCAGATAGCCCAGTTAGCCAATGTGCGGGAGCACTGGTTGGTCGGGCCAATTGAGGTAGTATGTACATGGATGTATGGTTAAAGTGACTATGCATATAAGATAAGCAGCGGCGTAAAAGAGGGGGGGGGGCACACAATGCAAATAGTACGGGTAACCATTGGTTACCTGTTCAGAAGTATTATGGCTTGGGGGTAAAAACTGTTGAGAAGCCTTTTTGTCCTAGACTTGGCACTCCGGTACCGCTTGCCATGCGGTAGTAGAGAGAACAGTCTATGACTGGGGTGGCTGGGGTCTTTGACAATTTTTAGTGCCTTCCTCTGACACCGCCTGGTGTAGAGGTCCTGGATGGCAGGCAGCTTTGCCCCAGTGATGTATTGGGCCGTACGCACTACCTTCTGAAGTGCCTTGCAGTCATATTTGCCTTATGCAGCACCACACATCGCCTTTGCATAGAGTTGATCAGGCTCTTGGTTGTGGCCTGTGGATTGTTGTCCCCGTCTTCAATGGCTGTGCGAAGTTGCTGAATATTGTCAGGAATTGGAACACGCTGTAATGCACATTGATCCAGAGCATCCCAATTGTGCTCAATGGGTGACATGTCTGGTAAGTATGCAGGCCATGGACGAACTGGGGCATTTTCAGCTTCCAGGAATTGTGTACAGATCCGTGTGACATGGGGCAGTGCATTATCATGCTAAAACATGAGGTGATGGTGGCGGAGGAGTGGCACGACAGTGGGCCTCAGGATCTCATCACTTTATTTCTGCATTCAAATTGCCATCGATAAAATGCAATAGTGTTCGTTGTCCGTAGCTTATGCCTGCCCATACCATAAGCCCACCGCCCACATTGGGCGAACCACTCGCCCACACGATTCCATACGCGCTGTCTGCCATTTGCCCGATCCAGTTGAAACTGGGATTCATCTTTGAAGAGCACACTTCTCCAGCATGCCAGTGGCCATCGAAGGTAAGCATTTGCCCACTGAAGTCGGTTAGGATGCCGAACTGCAGTCAGGTCAAGACCCTGGTGAGGACGACGAGCACGCAGAGAAGCTTCCTTGAGACGGTTTCTGCCAAAATTATTCGGTTCAGCAAACCCACAGTTCCATCAGCTGTCTGGGTGGCTGGTCTCAAACGATCCCGCAGGTGAAGAAGCCGGATGTGGAGTTCCTGGGCTGGCGTGGTTACATTTGGTCTGCGGTTGTGAGGCCGGTTGGACGTACTGCCAAATTCTCTAAAACAAAGTTGGAGGCAGCTTATGGTAGAGAAAGGAACATTCAATTCTCTGGCAAAAGCTCTGGTGGACATTCCTGCAGTCAGCATGCCAATTGCACACTCCCTCAACTTCAGTAATATGTGTCATTGTGTTGTGACAACTGCACATTTTAGTGGCCTTTTATTGTCCCCAGCACAAGGTGTACCTGTGTAATGAACGATTATGCTGTTTAATCCGCTTTTTGATATGCCACACCTGTCAGGTGGATGGATTATCTTGGCAAATGAGAAATGATCACTAAAAGGGATGTAAGCAAATTTGTGCACAAAATGAGAGAAGCTTTTTGTGCGTATGGAAAATTTGTTGGGTTCTTTTCTTTCAGCTCATGAAACATGGGACCAACACTTTACATGTTGCATTCCTATATTTTTGTGAACCTGAACATCATCTTATCTCTTTTGTGCCACCAATGTAGGAGGTTATGGAAGGGGAAACTGTATTGCAGTAGTCTAGTGTATGGTGCGGGAATAATGACAAGCGAACATGGAGAGATTTGTGTTCACATTGCCCTAACAAAGGGAACCGAACACAGACTTCAAGCGAATCGAACTTACATTTACATTTTAGTCATTTAGCAGACGCTCTTATCCAGAGCGACTTACAGTAGTGAGTGCATACATTTCATTTCATGCATTTTTTTTGTATTTTTTTTTGTACTGGCCCCCCGTGGGAATCAAACCCACAACCCTGGCGTTGCACACACCATGCCTGCGTTGCAAACACCATGCTCTACCAACTGAGCCAAAGGGAAGCCTACGTTAGACCACCTCTTGAGATTGTTTTGGTTTGCCTCGGGGCTCTTTTGAGGGGTCTGGGTTCCCTTGGCGTGTTCACACTGCACAAAAATTAAGCTAACCTCACTGAGTTCACAAATTGTCTGAAAGGGGCCACGTTTGAAAACATTTAACCTCTAGAGGACACCTTCGAGATAAAATCCCGTTAACCTGTTGGGGCTAGGGGGCAGTATTTGCACGGCCGGATAAAAAAACGTACCCGATTTAAACTGGTTACTACTCTTGCCCAGAAACGAGAATATGCATATAATTAATTAGTAGATCTGGATAGAAGACACTCTAAAGTTTCTAAAACTGTTGGAATGGTGTCTGTGAGTATAACAGAACTCGTATGGCAGGCCAAAACCTGAGAAGATTCCATTCAGGAAGTGCCTTGTCTGACAATTTGTTGTCCTTCTGTTGCATCTCTATCGAAAATACAGCATCTCTGCTGTAACATGACATTTTCTAAGGCTTCCATTGGCTCTCAGAAGGTGCCTATTTCCTCAGCCTTGCTCTCTTTATGTGAAACATGTAAGCATCGCATGCATGTGACAATTAGGGCCTGACCTATAGCCTATCATAATCAAATTAATAAATTGGTTATAACAAACTCCGAACACAGTAATATCGACAGCAAAATGGATGCGGAGGATGTGAAAAATAAACGCCAAACGGGTGAATGTTTACTGGTTGCTTAGGAGGGAAAGGGAAATTCAGATCTGTGGAAGACATTTGACTTAGTTGTGGAAACTACTGGTGGTCAAGAACAAGGAGGGTATAGGAGCAAGCGCTGACAGAGTATTATGTGTGCCAAAAATTTGCTGTTAGATTACAATATTGTTTTTTTCTAACCATTTGAAACAGTGTAAACAACACTAAATAAATTCTAAGCAATACCAGTCTGTTGTAACGACAAAAAAAATTGTAAAGCCTTTATTACAGCATAGCAAAGATTAAAAACAGCCAAATCTGTGAAATTGCTTAATTCAACATTTTGCCGGTGCATGAGGCTTGGTGCTCACAGAATCAGTAGGCTATTAAACAAATACTCAAACAGGCAACAGAAGCTATATCTGTCTTATATCTGTGTGTATATATATATGTGTGTATATACCAGTCAAAAGTTTGGACACACCTACTCATTCAAGGGTTTTTCTTTATTTTTACTATTTTCTACATTGTAGAATAGTAGTGAAGACATCAAAACTATGAAATAACACATATGGAATCATGTAGGTACTAAAAAAGTGTTAAACAAATCAAAATATATTTTATATTTGAGATTCTTCAAAGCCTTGACAGCAGCTTTGTACACTCTTGGAATTCTCTCAACCAGCTTCACCTGGAATGCTTTTCCAATAGTCTTGAAGGACTTCCCACATATGCTGAGAACTTGTTGGCTGCTTTTCCTTCACTCTGCGGTCCAATTCATCCCAAAACATCTCAATTGGGTTGAGGTTGGGTGATTGTGGATGTCAGGTCATCTGATGCAGCACTCCATCACTCGCCTTCTTGGTCAAATAGCCCTTACACAGCCTAGAGGTGTGTTGGGTAATTGTCCTGTTGAAAAATAAATTATAGTCCCACTAAGCGCAAACCAGATGGGATGGCGTATCACTGCAGGATACTATAATAGCCATGCTGGTTAAGTGTGCCTTGAATTCTAAACAAATCACAGACAGTGTCACCAGCAAAGCACCCCCACACCATCACACCTCCTCGATGCTTCATGGTGGGAACCACGTATGCGGAGATCATTTGTTCACCTACTCTCACAAAGACATTCTTGGAACCAAAAATCTCAGATTTGGACTCATCAGACCAAAGGACAGATTTCCACGGGTCTAATGTCCATTGCTCGTGTTTCTTGGCCCATGCAAGTCTCTTCTTCTTATTGGTGTCCTTTAGTAGTGCTTTCTTCGCAGCAATTTGACCATGAAGGCCTGATTCACGCAGTCTCCTCTGAACAGTTGATGTTGAGATGTGTCTGTTACTTGAACTCTGTGAAGCATTTATTTAGGCTGCAATGTGAGGTGCAGTTAACTCTAATGAACGTATCCTCTGCAGCCGAGGTAACTCTGGGTCTTCCTTTCCTGTGGCGGTCCTCATGAGAGCCAGTTTCATCATAGCGCTTGATGGTTTTTTGCGACTTGATGGTTTTTGCACTTGATGAAACGTTCAAAGTTCTTGACATTTTCCGGATTGACTGACCTTCATGTCTTATAGTAGTGACGGACTGTTGTTTCTCTTTGCTTATTTGAGCTGTTCTTGCCATAATATGGACTTGGCCTTTTACCAAATAGGGCTATCTTCTGTATACCAACCCTACCTTGTCACAACACAACTGGTTGGCTCAAACGCATTAAGAAGGAAAGAACTTCCTTTACTTAACTTTTAACAAGGCACACCTGTTAATTAATGAAATGCATCCCAGGTGACTACCACATGAGGCTGGTTGAGAGAATGCCAAGAGTGTGCAAAGCTGTCATCAAGGCAAAGAGTGACTACTTTGAAGAATCTCAAATATAAAGTAGATTTTGATTTGTTTAACACTTTTTTGGTACCTACATGATTCCATATGTGTTATTTCATAGTTTTGATGTCTTCAATACTATTCTACAATGTAGAAAATAGTAAAAATAAAGAAAAACCCTTTTGACTGGTAATATATATATGGATGATTTACAAAGCCAGGCACTTTAACAATTAGGCTATTGATTATAGACCTAATTAAGTTGTGTTTTCTTCTCTCCTCAATCTTCTTAGACAATTAGGCTACGGCAAGGGCTGTTTCCCCGTCTCTGCTGCTGCTGCTGCCTCTGCAGCATTGTTCTCAATCCCAATATGCTGGTTAACTTTGCTATTATGCACATAGCAACATAGGGAAGGGCCCCAATTCTACGGCGCACTGAAGATTATGTTTCAGAACCACGGACAGCGACCGTATCCAACGCGGGAGAAAGCACATTTGTTATAAAATAATATTTGATTGATTAGTGTTGCACCATTATTTTTACATAATATAACCATATACAATTTCAGTATCACGTCTTAGCGTGATGGACTGTGCCATCACTGTGGCCTCGGCAATGGATTAGTCAACTGTGACAGGCGCGAATCAGACAGGTGTCCATGTGCACCATGAAGAAAAAAAACTTTTGCGACTTTTGCGACTTAAGAAATCCCAGTCAACCAATAGCCTATCGACCAAACAATCGACCAAATGGGGTCAGCCCTAGATTTACTATTAGGAGATAAAAGGGTATTGTATGGGCAATTTACCTTCCTCAGAACAACATGCTGTAGGGTCAGGTTATAGACATGAAAGATATCACAAATATCCACATCTCTGCTCAATCTATTCCCTTACCTTGACTTTATTTCTCTTCACGGCATCCTGCTCCATCTGAGGCAGGGGATCCTTCTTCACCTCTTCCTCATCTTCATCATTCTGATTATCAACAAAATCTCTCTCAGCTGCATCAGTATCAGTGCTCTGTTCAACTGTGGACCTGTTGGCACCGGTCCTCCTCTTTGTCTAAAAAGACAATACAGTCAGTGACATACTGTATGTTGCCGTTGCTATACAGGCCTTTGAGAAGAGCTAGGGTAAACGATTGGTGATTGAATATTATTATGGAAGTCTGTTGTAAGGACAATTTACCCTCCAACCTCACAACAGCATGTTGTATGGCATATTGGACAGGTTTGGAGTGTGGACAGGTAAGACCCCAGATTTCCCTTTCTCTCCTCAATCTATTGTCTCACCTTAACTTTTCTCCTTGTCACAGCCTTCAGCTCGATCTGAGGTAGGGGATCCTTCACTTCACTATCTTCTGGATAGTTTAAACTCAGGATATCTTTCTTCATTTTCTGGACTTGACCTTCCAAACTTTGATGATCATGTGGATCATCTTCGTTTAAACTCTGATTGGAACAAATTAGACCATTTTTTAAATGCTCATGGATATGGCCAATATACCACAGCTAAGAGCTGTTCTTACGCACGACACAACGCAGAGTTATTATAAACTGGTTACCAACTTAATTAGAAGAGTAAAAAATAAATGTTTTGTCATACCCGTGGTATCCGCTCTGATATACCACAGCTTTCAGCCAATCAGCATTCAGGGCTCGAACCACCCAGTTTATAGTGGCCAATATACTATGGCTAAGCGCTGTTCTTAGGCAAAACTGCTTGGATACAGCCCTTAGCTGTGGTATATTGGCCATATACCACAAACACTGAGGTGCCATATTGCTAATAAAAACTGGTTACCAACATAAATAGAACAGTAACAAGTCTTTTTGCATCATAACCGTGGTATATTGTCGTATATACACATGGCTGAAATGCTGTTTCAGCCAATAAGCATCCAGGACCCAAACTGCCTGGTTTATAATTACACAATAAGGCACGAGGGGGCTTGGTGTAATTACACAATTATACCAACAGGTTCCTGAACAGCTTCAATCGCCAAGCCATAAGACCGCTAAATAACTAACAAAATGACTACACAGTACAGGTTTTCGCTATAAATACACATAGATCCTATTGCCTGATATCAAGATTCGTAATTAATGCGTTATGGAGTCACCTATTATTATAATAATTTAGGTAAAATTATGATAAGTAGCCTACTGCTGTTATCTTTGCAAGGATCATATTTTATTTATAACAAGTCCCATAGGTTATTATAATGCATACTTTTTTTTAACAATATTTAAAATGATTATATGAGCGGAACATTAACGTTAGCCCACACCGCCACCCAGCTGCCACTACTTGCGGGATGTCCTGTATACCCTGTGGTCCCTGCCGCTGCATTTAAAAAAAAGACGGTGCATCGGTTCCTACACAACTGCATAGGCCTTCTCTGTTAACCATTCATAGGCTTACCTTATTATCCTTATTATCCTCCATGGTTAAAGTCTATGACTGGAGCTTATGTTCTCATCACGTAAAACTTAACCAAGTGATTACCAAAGAGATAAGGCTATCGCATTTTATACGGTAACTCAGCCAACGTCATAATGTGAAACAACTTTTACGTAATAAAACAACTTCAGGGATGATCTGTCAATCAATGCGACCAGCGACGCCATACTGAAACCCCATACCACTAAAAAGACCCGTCGAAACAATAAATACTGATGTATTAGCTACGTTTCCGGGTTTTTTTTGTAAAATAATGTGATGAGACAACAAATAAATAAGTAAACAACAGCCGACAACAATGATGAGCAATACATAACATTGTAAATAAGAATGTGTTCTTAACTGACTTGCCTAGTTAAATAAGCTTAAATCATAAATAAATAAAAATTATAATAATAATCAAATGCAGTAATTTGAGAGGACCACTTGAGGGCGACTACGAACCAGTTTTGAATAAACAAGGACAGAAGCATGCCATGTGTTGTTGGGTCAGAGGCGAAGGTTCATAGTTGAAATTCGAAAAGATGGTGGCGCACGCAGAAATACGTGTGGTTCACCGTGGTGGCAGCAAAATTAACTTCAGAGAGCCAGTTATTACAAATGATTCCAGGTACGTGTGTGTGTATTGCAGCTGACATGAGCTAAACCTGAATTAACTGTATGTGAAGTATGGCACGGACGCAAACTGTAGCTCTGGCTAGCTACTGTGGCTAGCTAGCAAGCACGTTAGCTAACGTGTTACTGTATAGCTACAACACAAGTATTCTAATCTTGAGAGAAACGTAACGTTGGCTATTGTTGTCTGTGGTCCTGTAGCTCAGTTGGTACAGCATGGCGCTTGCAACGCAAGTATTATGGGTTCGATTCCCGGGGGCACCCATACGTAAAATGTATACGTGCATGGCCATTGCTTCGCCCGGCAACGAACCATTGTTTATACAGACGACTAGTTGCAGAAGCTTCCGTACGTAGTCAGGCGTCCTTGATCAACACACTCAAACGAAAATAACGTTTCTACTAGCGGCATATTCAGTATCTCTAGGAACGATACTTTCCGGGACGAAGCAAGCATGATCGTGGCGGGTAAAAGTGCTAAATGGCTTATACACAGAACCAGTGGAGTGGTGGAAAAAGTGCCCAATTGTCATACATGACTGAGTCATTTTCTATTAAGGTATCTTTACTTTTACTCAAGTTAAAGTCACCCAGTAAAATACTAGAGTAATAGTCTAAAAGTATTTGTTTTTAAATATACTTAAGTATCAAAAATGTAATTGGATAAAATATACTTATAATAGAAACCTATAAATAATTTCAAATTCCTTATATTAAGCAAACCAGACGGACCCATATTCTTGTTTTATTTATGGATAGCCAGGGGCTCCAACACTGACATAATGGGTGGGACACAATGCAGATAGCCCAGTTAGCCAATGTGCGGGAGCACTGGTTGGTCGGGCCAATTGAGGTAGTATGTACATGGATGTATGGTTAAAGTGACTATGCATATAAGATAAGCAGCGGCGTAAAAGAGAGGGGGGGGGGGGCACACAATGCAAATAGTACGGGTAACCATTGGTTACCTGTTCAGAAGTATTATGGCTTGGGGGTAAAAACTGTTGAGAAGCCTTTTTGTCCTAGACTTGGCACTCCGGTACCGCTTGCCATGCGGTAGTAGAGAGAACAGTCTATGACTGGGGTGGCTGGGGTCTTTGACAATTTTTAGTGCCTTCCTCTGACACCGCCTGGTGTAGAGGTCCTGGATGGACAGGCAGCTTTGCCCCAGTGATGTATTGGGCCGTACGCACTACCTTCTGAAGTGCCTTGCAGTCATATTTGCCTTATGCAGCACCACACATCGCCTTTGCATAGAGTTGATCAGGCTCTTGGTTGTGGCCTGTGGATTGTTGTCCCCGTCTTCAATGGCTGTGCGAAGTTGCTGAATATTGTCAGGAATTGGAACACGCTGTCATGCACATTGATCCAGAGCATCCCAATTGTGCTCAATGGGTGACATGTCTGGTAAGTATGCAGGCCATGGACGAACTGGGGCATTTTCAGCTTCCAGGAATTGTGTACAGATCCGTGTGACATGGGGCAGTGCATTATCATGCTAAAACATGAGGTGATGGTGGCGGAGGAGTGGCACGACAGTGGGCCTCAGGATCTCATCACTTTATTTCTGCATTCAAATTGCCATCGATAAAATGCAATAGTGTTCGTTGTCCGTAGCTTATGCCTGCCCATACCATAAGCCCACCGCCCACATTGGGCGAACCACTCGCCAACACGATTCCATACGCGCTGTCTGCCATTTGCCCGGTCCAGTTGAAACTGGGATTCATCTTTGAAGAGCACACTTCTCCAGCATGCCAGTGGCCATCGAAGGTAAGCATTTGCCCACTGAAGTCGGTTAGGATGCCCTGGTGAGGACGACGAGCACGCAGAGAAGCTTCCTTGAGACGGTTTCTGCAGAAATTATTCGGTTCAGCAAACCCACAGTTCCATCAGCTGTCTGGGTGGCTGGTCTCAAACGATCCCGCAGGTGAAGAAGCCGGATGTGGAGTTCCTGGGCTGGCGTGGTTACATTTGGTCTGCGGTTGTGAGGCCGGTTGGACGTACTGCCAAATTCTCTAAAACAAAGTTGGAGGCAGCTTATGGTAGAGAAAGGAACATTCAATTCTCTGGCAAAAGCTCTGGTGGACATTCCTGCAGTCAGCATGCCAATTGCACACTCCCTCAACTTCAGTAATATGTGTCATTGTGTTGTGACAACTGCACATTTTAGTGGCCTTTTATTGTCCCCAGCACAAGGTGTACCTGTGTAATGAACGATTATGCTGTTTAATCCGCTTTTTGATATGCCACACCTGTCAGGTGGATGGATTATCTTGGCAAATGAGAAATGATCACTAAAAGGGATGTAAGCAAATTTGTTCACAAAATGAGAGAAGCTTTTTGTGCGTATTCAAAATTTGTTGGGTTCTTTTCTTTCAGCTCATGAAACATGGGACGAAGACTTTACATGTTGCGTTCCTATATTTTTGTGAACCTGAACATCATCTTATCTCTTTTGTGCCACCAATGTAGGAGGTTATGGAAGGGGAAACTGTATTGCAGTAGTCTAGTGTATGGTGCGGGAATAATGACAAGCGAACATGGAGAGATTTGTGTTCACATTGCCCTAACAAAGGGAACCGAACACAGACTTCAAGCGAATCGAACTTACATTTACATTTTAGTCATTTAGCAGACGCTCTTATCCAGAGCGACTTACAGTAGTGAGTGCATACATTTCATTTCATGCATTTTTTTTTTTTGTACTGGAATCAAACCCACAACCCTGGCGTTGCACACACCATGCCTGCGTTGCAAACACCATGCTCTACCAACTGAGCCAAAGGGAAGCCTACGTTAGACCACCTCTTGAGATTGTTTTGGTTTGCCTCGGGGCTCTTTTGAGGGGTCTGGGTTCCCTTGGCGTGTTCACACTGCACAAAAATTAAGCTAACCTCACTGAGTTCACAAATTGTCTGAAAGGGGCCACGTTTGAAAACACTTAACCTCTAGAGGACACCTTCGAGATAAAATCCCGTTAACCTGTTGGGGCTAGGGGGCAGTATTTGCACGGCCGGATAAAAAAACGTACCCGATTTAAACTGGTTACTACTCTTGCCCAGAAACGAGAATATGCATATAATTAATTAGTAGATCTGGATAGAAGACACTCTAAAGTTTCTAAAACTGTTGGAATGGTGTCTGTGAGTATAACAGAACTCGTATGGCAGGCCAAAACCTGAGAAGATTCCATACAGGAAGTGCCTTGTCTGACAATTTGTTGTCCTTCTGTTGCATCTCTATCGAAAATACAGCATCTCTGCTGTAACATGACATTTTCTAAGGCTTCCATTGGCTCTCAGAAGGTGCCTATTTCCTCAGCCTTGCTCTCTTTATGTGAAACATGTAAGCATCGCATGCATGTGACAATTAGGGCCTGACCTATAGCCTATCATAATCAAATCAATAAATTGGTTATAACAAACTCCGAACACAGTAATATCGACAGCAAAATGGATGCGGAGGATGTGAAAAATAAACGCCAAACGGGTGAATGTTTACTGGTTGCTTAGGAGGGAAAGGGAAATTCAGATCTGTGGAAGACATTTGACTTAGTTGTGGAAACTACTGGTGGTCAAGAACAAGGAGGGTATAGGAGCAAGCGCTGACAGAGTATTATGTGTGCCAAACATTTGCTGTTAGATTACAATATTGTTTTTTCTGACCATTTGGAACAGTGTAAACAACACTAAATAAATTCTAAGCAATACCAGTCTGTTCTAACGACCAAAAAATTGTAAAGCCTTTATTACAGCATAGCAAAGATTAAAAACAGCCAAATCTGTGAAATTGCTTAATTCAACATTTTGCCGGTGCATGAGGCTTGGTGCTCACAGAATCAGTAGGCTATTAAACAAATACTCAAACAGGCAACAGAAGCTATATCTGTCTTATATCTGTATATATATATCAAAAGTTTGGACACACCTACTCATTCAAGGCTTTTTCTTTATTTTTACTATTTTCTACATTGTAGAATAGTAGTGAAGACATCAAAACTATGAAATAACACATATGGAATCATGTAGGTACTAAAAAAGTGTTAAACAAATCAAAATATATTTTATATTTTATATTTGAGATTCTTCAAAGCCTTGACAGCAGCTTTGTACACTCTTGGAATTCTCTCAACCAGCTTCACCTGGAATGCTTTTCCAATAGTCTTGAAGGACTTCCCACATATGCTGAGAACTTGTTGGCTGCTTTTCCTTCACTCTGCGGTCCAATTCATCCCAAAACATCTCAATTGGGTTGAGGTTGGGTGATTGTGGATGTCAGGTCATCTGATGCAGCACTCCATCACTCGCCTTCTTGGTCAAATAGCCCTTACACAGCCTAGAGGTGTGTTGGGTAATTGTCCTGTTGAAAAATAAATTATAGTCCAACTAAGCGCAAACCAGATACGATGGCGTATCACTGCAGGATACTATGGTAGCCATGCTGGTTAAGTGTGCCTTGAATTCTAAACAAATCACAGACAGTGTCACCAGCAAAGCATCCCCACACCATCACACCTCCTCGATGCTTCATGGTGGGAACCACATATGCGGAGATCATTTGTTCACCTACTCTCACAAAGACATTCTTGGAACCAAAAATCTCAGATTTGGACTCATCAGACCAAAGGACAGATTTCCACGGGTCTAATGTCCATTGCTCGTGTTTCTTGGCCCATGCAAGTCTCTTCTTTTTATTGGTGTCCTTTAGTAGTGCTTTCTTCGCAGCAATTTGACCATGAAGGCCTGATTCACGCAGTCTCCTCTGAACAGTTGATGTTGAGATGTGTCTGTTACTTGAACTCTGTGAAGCATTTATTTAGGCTGCAATGTGAGGTGCAGTTAACTCTAATGAACGTATCCTCTGCAGCCGAGGTAACTCTGGGTCTTCCTTTCCTGTGGCGGTCCTCATGAGAGCCAGTTTCATCATAGCGCTTGATGGTTTTTGCGACTTGATGGTTTTTGCACTTGATGAAACGTTCAAAGTTTTCCGGATTGACTGACCTTCATGTCTTATAGTAGTGACGGACTGTTGTTTCTCTTTGCTTATTTGAGCTGTTCTTGCCATAATATGGACTTGGCCTTTTACCAAATAGGGCTATCTTCTGTATACCAACCCTACCTTGTCACAACACAACTGGTTGGCTCAAACGCATTAAGAAGGAAAGAACTTCCTTTACTTAACTTTTAACAAGGCACACCTGTTAATTAATGAAATGCATCCCAGGTGACTACCACATGAGGCTGGTTGAGAGAATGCCAAGAGTGTGCAAAGCTGTCATCAAGGCAAAGAGTGACTACTTTGAAGAATCTCAAATATAAAGTAGATTTTGATTTGTTTAACACTTTTTTGGTACCTACATGATTCCATATGTGTTATTTCATAGTTTTGATGTCTTCACTACTATTCTACAATGTAGAAAATAGTAAAAATAAAGAAAAACCCTTTTGACTGGTAATATATATTTGGATGATTTACAAAGCCAGGCACATTTAACAATTAGGCTATTGATTATAGACCTAATTAAGTTGTGTTTTCTTCTCTCCTCAATCTTCTTAGACAATTAGGCTAAGGCAAGGGCTGTTTCCCCATCTCTGCTGCTGCTGCTGCCTCTGCAGCATTGTTCTCAATCCCAATATGCTGGTTAACTTTGCTATTATGCACATAGCAACATAGGGAAGGGCCCCAATTCTACGGCGCACTGAAGATTATGTTTCAGAACCACGGACAGCGACCGTATCCAACGCGGGAGAAAGCACATTTGTTATAAAATAATATTTGATTGATTAGTGTTGCACCATTATTTTTACATAATATAACCATATACAATTTCAGTATCACGTCTTAGCGTGATGGACTGTGCCATCACTGTGGCCTCGGTAATGGATTAGTCAACTGTGACAGGCGCGAATCAGACAGGTGTCCATGTGCACCATGAAGAAAAAAAAACTTTTGCGACTGCTCGACTTAAGAAATCCCAGTCAACCAATAGCCTATCGACCAAACAATCGACCAGTCGACCAAATGGGGTCAGCCCTAGATTTACTATTAGGAGATAAAAGGGTATTGTATGGGCAATTTACCTTCCTCAGAACAACATGCTGTAGGGTCAAGTTATAGACATGAAAGATATCTCAAATATCCACATCTCTGCTCAATCTATTCCCTTACCTTGACTTTATTTCTCTTCACGGCATCCTGCTCCATCTGAGGCAGGGGATCCTTCTTCACCTCTTCCTCATCTTCATCATTCTGATTATCAACAAAATCTCTCTCAGCTGCATCAGTATCAGTGCTCTGTTCAACTGTGGACCTGTTGGCACCGGTCCTCCTCTTTGTCTAAAAAGACAATACAGTCAGTGACATACTGTATGTTGCCGTTGCTATACAGGCCTTTGAGAAGAGCTAGGGTAAACGATTGGTGATTGAATATTATTATGGAAGTCTGTTGTAAGGACAATTTACCCTCCAACCTCACAACAGCATGTTGTATGGCATATTGGACAGGTTTGGAGTGTGGACAGGTAAGACCCCAGATTTCCCTTTCTCTCCTCAATCTATTGTCTCACCTTAACTTTTCTCCTTGTCACAGCCTTCAGCTCGATCTGAGGCAGGGGATCCTTCACTTCACTATCTTCTGGATAGTTTAAACTCAGGATATCTTTCTTCATTTTCTGGACTTGACCTTCCAAACTTTGATGATCATGTGGATCATCTTCGTTTAAACTCTGATTGGAACAAATTAGACCATTTTTTAAATGCTCATGGATATGGCCAATATACCACAGCTAAGAGCTGTTCTTACGCACGACACAACGCAGAGTTATTATAAACTGGTTACCAACTTAATTAGAAGAGTAAAAAATAAATGTTTTGTCATACCCGTGGTATCCGCTCTGATATACCACAGCTTTCAGCCAATCAGCATTCAGGGCTCGAACCACCCAGTTTATAGTGGCCAATATACTATGGCTAAGCGCTGTTCTTAGGCAAAACTGCTTGGATACAGCCCTTAGCTGTGGTATATTGGCCATATACCACAAACACTGAGGTGCCATATTGCTAATAAAAACTGGTTACCAACATAAATAGAACAGTAACAAGTCTTTTTGCATCATAACCGTGGTATATTGTCGTATATACACATGGCTGAAATGCTGTTTCAGCCAATAAGCATCCAGGACCCAAACTGCCTGGTTTATAATTACACAATAATGCACGAGGGGGCTTGGTGTAATTACACAATTATACCAACAGGTTCCTGAACAGCTTCAATCGCCAAGCCATAAGACTGCTAAATAACTAACAAAATGACTACACAGTACAGGTTTTCGCTATAAATACACATAGATCCTATTGCCTGATATCAAGATTCGTAATTAATGCGTTATGGAGTCACCTATTATTATAATAATTTAGGTAAAATTATGATAAGTAGCCTACTGCTGTTATCTTTGCAAGGATCATATTTTATTTATAACAAGTCCCATAGGTTATTATAATGCATACTTTTTTTTTTACAATATTTAAAATGATTATATGAGCGGAACATTAACGTTGGCCCACACCGCCACCCAGCTGCCACTACTTGCGGGATGTCCTGTATACCCTGTGGTCCCTGCCGCTGCATTTTAAAAAAAGACGGTGCATCGGTTCCTACACAACTGCATAGGCCTTCTCTGTTAACCATTCATAGGCTTACCTTATTATCCTTATTATCCTCCATGGTTAAAGTCTATGACTGGAGCTTATGTTCTCATCACGTAAAACTTAACCAAGTGATTACCAAAGAGATAAGGCTATCGCATTTTATACGGTAACTCAGCCAACGTCATAATGTGAAACAACTTTTACGTAATAAAACAACTTCAGGGATGATCTGTCAATCAATGCGACCAGCGACGCCATACTGGAACCCCATACCACTAAAAAGACCCGTCGAAACAATAAATACTGATGTGTTAGCTACGTTTCCGTTTTTTTTTGTAAAATAATGTGATGAGACAACAAATAAATAAGTAAACAACAGCCGACAACAATGATGAGCAATACATAACATTGTAAATAAGAATGTGTTCTTAACTGACTTGCCTAGTTAAATAAGCTTAAATCATAAATAAAAATAAATAATAATCAAATGCAGTAATTTGAGAGGACCGCTTGAGGGCGACTACGAACCAGTTTTGAATAAACAAGGACAGAAGCATGCCATGTGTTGTTGGGTCAGAGGCGAAGGTGGCAGCAAAATTAACTTCAGAGAGCCAGTTATTACAAATGATTCCAGGTACGTGTGTGTGTATTGCAGCTGACATGAGCTAAACCTGAATTAACTGTATGTGAAGTATGGCATGGACGCAAACTGTAGCTCTGGCTAGCTACTGTGGCTAGCTAGCAAGCACGTTAGCTAACGTGTTACTGTATAGCTACAACACAAGTATTCTAATCTTGAGAGAAACGTAACGTTGGCTATTGTTGTCTGTGGTCCTGTAGCTCAGTTGGTACAGCATGGCGCTTGCAACGCAAGTATTATGGGTTCGATTCCCGGGGGCACCCATACGTAAAATGTATACGTGCATGGCCATTGCTTCGCCCGGCAACGAACCATTGTTTATACAGACGACTAGTTGCAGAAGCTTCCGTACGTAGTCAGGCGTCCTTGATCAACACACTCAAACGAAAATAACGTTTCTACTAGCGGCATATTCAGTATCTCTAGGAACGATACTTTCCGGGACGAAGCAAGCATGATCGTGGCGGGTAAAAGTGCTAAATGGCTTATACACAGAACCAGTGGAGTGGTGGAAAAAGTGCCCAATTGTCATACATGACTGAGTCATTTTCTATTAAGGTATCTTTACTTTTACTCAAGTTAAAGTCACCCAGTAAAATACTAGAGTAATAGTCTAAAAGTATTTGTTTTTAAATATACTTAAGTATCAAAAATGTAATTGGATAAAATATACTTATAATAGAAACCTATAAATAATTTCAAATTCCTTATATTAAGCAAACCAGACGGACCCATATTCTTGTTTTATTTATGGATAGCCAGGGGCTCCAACACTGACATAATGGGTGGGACACAATGCAGATAGCCCAGTTAGCCAATGTGCGGGAGCACTGGTTGGTCGGGCCAATTGAGGTAGTATGTACATGGATGTATGGTTAAAGTGACTATGCATATAAGATAAGCAGCGGCGTAAAAGAGGGGGGGGGGCACACAATGCAAATAGTACGGGTAACCATTGGTTACCTGTTCAGAAGTATTATGGCTTGGGGGTAAAAACTGTTGAGAAGCCTTTTTGTCCTAGACTTGGCACTCCGGTACCGCTTGCCATGCGGTAGTAGAGAGAACAGTCTATGACTGGGGTGGCTGGGGTCTTTGACAATTTTTAGTGCCTTCCTCTGACACCGCCTGGTGTAGAGGTCCTGGATGGCAGGCAGCTTTGCCCCAGTGATGTATTGGGCCGTACGCACTACGTTCTGAAGTGCCTTGCAGTCATATTTGCCTTATGCAGCACCACACATCGCCTTTGCATAGAGTTGATCAGGCTCTTGGTTGTGGCCTGTGGATTGTTGTCCCCGTCTTCAATGGCTGTGCGAAGTTGCTGAATATTGTCAGGAATTGGAACACGCTGTCATGCACATTGATCCAGAGCATCCCAATTGTGCTCAATGGGTGACATGTCTGGTAAGTATGCAGGCCATGGACGAACTGGGGCATTTTCAGCTTCCAGGAATTGTGTACAGATCCGTGTGACATGGGGCAGTGCATTATCATGCTAAAACATGAGGTGATGGTGGCGGAGGAGTGGCACGACAGTGGGCCTCAGGATCTCATCACTTTATTTCTGCATTCAAATTGCCATCGATAAAATGCAATAGTGTTCGTTGTCCGTAGCTTATGCCTGCCTATACCATAAGCCCACCGCCCACATTGGGCGAACCACTCGCCAACACGATTCCATACGCGCTGTCTGCCATTTGCCCGGTCCAGTTGAAACTGGGATTCATCTTTGAAGAGCACACTTCTCCAGCATGCCAGTGGCCATCGAAGGTAAGCATTTGCCCACTGAAGTCGGTTAGGATGCCGAACTGCAGTCAGGTCAAGACCCTGGTGAGGACGACGAGCACGCAGAGAAGCTTCCTTGAGACGGTTTCTGCAAAAATTATTCGGTTCAGCAAACCCACAGTTCCATCAGCTGTCTGGATGGCTAGTCTCAAACGATCCCGCAGGTGAAGAAGCCGCATGTGGAGTTCCTGGGCTGGCGTGGTTACATTTGGTCTGCGGTTGTGAGGCCGGTTGGACCTACTGCCAAATTCTCTAAAACAAAGTTGGAGGCAGCTTATGGTAGAGAAAGGAACATTCAATTCTCTGGCAAAAGCTCTGGTGGACATTCCTGCAGTCAGCATGCCAATTGCACACTCCCTCAACTTCAGTAATATGTGTCATTGTGTTGTGACAACTGCACATTTTAGTGGCCTTTTATTGTCCCCAGCACAAGGTGTACCTGTGTAATGAACGATTATGCTGTTTAATCCGCTTTTTGATATGCCACACCTGTCAGGTGGATGGATTATCTTGGCAAATGAGAAATGATCACTAAAAGGGATGTAAGCAAATTTGTGCACAAAATGAGAGAAGCTTTTTGTGCGTATGGAAAATTTGTTGGGTTCTTTTCTTTCAGCTCATGAAACATGGGACCAACACTTTACATGTTGCGTTCCTATATTTTTGTGAACCTGAACATCATCTTATCTCTTTTGTGCCACCAATGTAGGAGGTTATGGAAGGGGAAACTGTATTGCAGTAGTCTAGTGTAATACAGACGCTCTTATCCAGAGCGACTTACAGTAGTGAGTGCATACATTTCATTTCATGCATTTTTTTTTTGTACTGGCCCCCCGTGGGAA
The DNA here is from genome assembly GCF_901001165.1 of Salmo trutta. Classification (NCBI taxonomy): domain Eukaryota; kingdom Metazoa; phylum Chordata; class Actinopteri; order Salmoniformes; family Salmonidae; genus Salmo; species Salmo trutta. The sequence goes on from NC_042976.1 coordinate 43,697,026, forward strand.
TCAAACCCACAACCCTGGCGTTGCACACACCATGCCTGCGTTGCAAACACCATGCTCTACCAACTGAGCCAAAGGGAAGCCTACGTTAGACCACCTCTTGAGATTGTTTTGGTTTGCCTCGGGGCTCTTTTGAGGGGTCTGGGTTCCCTTGGCGTGTTCACACTGCACAAAAATTAAGCTAACCTCACTGAGTTCACAAATTGTCTGAAAGGGGCCACGTTTGAAAACACTTAACCTCTAGAGGACACCTTCGAGATAAAATCCCGTTAACCTGTTGGGGCTAGGGGGCAGTATTTGCACGGCCGGATAAAAAAACGTACCCGATTTTTAAACTGGTTACTACTCTTGCCCAGAAACGAGAATATGCATATAATTAATTAGTAGATCTGGATAGAAGACACTCTAAAGTTTCTAAAACTGTTGGAATGGTGTCTGTGAGTATAACAGAACTCGTATGGCAGGCCAAAACCTGAGAAGATTCCATACAGGAAGTGCCTTGTCTGACAATTTGTTGTCCTTCTGTTGCATCTCTATCGAAAATACAGCATCTCTGCTGTAACATGACATTTTCTAAGGCTTCCATTGGCTCTCAGAAGGTGCCTATTTCCTCAGCCTTGCTCTCTTTATGTGAATCATGTAAGCATCGCATGCATGTGACAATTAGGGCCTGACCTATAGCCTATCATAATCAAATCAATAAATTGGTTATAACAAACTCCGAACACAGTAAAATCGACAGCAAAATGGATGCGGAGGATGTGAAAAATAAACGCCAAACGGGTGAATGTTTACTGGTTGCTTAGGAGGGAAAGGGAAATTCAGATCTGTGGAAGACATTTGACTTAGTTGTGGAAACTACTGGTGGTCAAGAACAAGGAGGGTATAGGAGCAAGCGCTGACAGAGTATTATGTGTGCCAAACATTTGCTGTTGGATTACAATATTGTTTTTTTCTGACCATTTGGAACAGTGTAAACAACACTAAATAAATTCTAAGCAATACCAGTCTGTTCTAACGACAAAAAAATTGTAAAGCCTTTATTACAGCATAGCAAAGATTAAAAACAGCCAAATCTGTGAAATTGCTTAATTCAACATTTTGCCGGTGCATGAGGCTTGGTGCTCACAGAATCAGTAGGCTATTAAACAAATACTCAAACAGGCAACAGAAGCTATATCTGTCTTATATCTGTGTGTATGTATATATATGTGTGTATATACCAGTCAAAAGTTTGGACACACCTACTCATTCAAGGGTTTTTCTTTATTTTTACTATTTTCTACATTGTAGAATAGTAGTGAAGACATCAAAACTATGAAATAACACATATGGAATCATGTAGGTACTAAAAAAGTGTTAAACAAATCAAAATATATTTTATATTTTATATTTGAGATTCTTCAAAGCCTTGACAGAAGCTTTGTACACTCTTGGAATTCTCTCAACCAGCTTCACCTGGAATGCTTTTCCAACAGTCTTGAAGGACTTCCCACCTATGCTGAGAACTTGTTGGCTGCTTTTCCTTCACTCTGCGGTCCAATTCATCCCAAAACATCTCAATTGGGTTGAGGTTGGGTGATTGTGGATGTCAGGTCATCTGATGCAGCACTCCATCACTCGCCTTCTTGGTCAAATAGCCCTTACACAGCCTAGAGGTGTGTTGGGTAATTGTCCTGTTGAAAAATAAATTATAGTCCCACTAAGCGCAAACCAGATGGGATGGCGTATCACTGCAGGATACTATAATAGCCATGCTGGTTAAGTGTGCCTTGAATTCTAAACAAATCACAGACAGTGTCACCAGCAAAGCACCCCCACACCATCACACCTCCTCCATGCTTCATGGTGGGAACCACATATGCGGAGATCATTTGTTCACCTACTCTCACAAAGACATTCTTGGAACCAAAAATCTCAGATTTGGACTCATCAGACCAAAGGACAGGTTTCCACGGGTCTAATGTCCATTGCTCGTGTTTCTTGGCCCATGCAAGTCTCTTCTTCTTATTGGTGTCCTTTAGTAGTGCTTTCTTCGCAGCAATTTGACCATGAAGGCCTGATTCACGCAGTCTCCTCTGAACAGTTGATGTTGAGATGTGTCTGTTACTTGAACTCTGTGAAGCATTTATTTAGGCTGCAATGGGAGGTGCAGTTAACTCTAATGAACGTATCCTCTGCAGCCGAGGTAACTCTGGGTCTTCCTTTCCTGTGGCGGTCCTCATGAGAGCCTGTTTCATCATAGCACTTGATGTTTTTTGCACTTGATGAAACGTTCAAAGTTTTCCGGATTGACTGACCTTCATGTCTTATAGTAATGACGGACTGTTGTTTCTCTTTGCTTATTTGAGCTGTTCTTGCCATAATATGGACTTGGCCTTTTACCAAATAGGGCTATCTTCTGTATACCAACCCTACCTTGTCACAACACAACTGGTTGGCTCAAACGCATTAAGAAGGAAAGAACTTCCTTTACTTAACTTTTAACAAGGCACACCTGTTAATTAATGAAATGCATCCCAGGTGACTACCACATGAGGCTGGTTGAGAGAATGCCAAGAGTGTGCAAAGCTGTCATCAAGGCAAAGAGTGACTACTTTGAAGAATCTCAAATAAAGTAGATTTTGATTTGTTTAACACTTTTTTGGTACCTACATGATTCCATATGTGTTATTTCATAGTTTTGATGTCTTCACTACTATTCTACAATGTAGAAAATAGTAAAAATAAAGAAAAACCCTTTTGCCTGGTAATATATATATATGGATGATTTACAAAGCCAGGCACATTTAACAATTAGGCTATTGATTATAGACCTAATTAAGTTGTGTTTTCTTCTCTCCTCAATCTTCTTAGACAATTAGGCTAAGGCAAGGGCTGTTTCCCCGTCTCTGCTGCTGCTGCTGCCTCTGCAGCATTGTTCTCAATCCCAATATGCTGGTTAACTTTGCTATTATGCACATAGCAACATAGGGAAGGGCCCCAATTCTACGGCGCACTGAAGATTATGTTTCAGAACCACGGACAGCGACCGTATCCAACGCGGGAGAAAGCACATTTGTTATAAAATAATATTGGATTGATTAGTGTTGCACCATTATTTTTACATAATATAACCATATACAATTTCAGTATCACGTCTTAGCGTGATGGACTGTGCCATCACTGTGGCCTCGGCAATGGATTAGTCAACTGTGACAGGCGCGAATCAGACAGGTGTCCATGTGCACCATGAAGAAAAAAAAACTTTTGCGACTTAAGAAATCCCAGTCAACCAATAGCCTATCGACCAAACAATCGACCAGTCGACCAAATGGGGTCAGCCCTAGATTTACTATTAGGAGATAAAAGGGTATTGTATGGGCAATTTACCTTCCTCAGAACAATATGCTGTAGGGTCAAGTTATAGACATGAAAGATATCTCAAATATCCACATCTCTGCTCAATCTATTCCCTTACCTTGACTTTATTTCTCTTCACGGCATCCTGCTCAATCTGAGGCAGGGGATCCTTCTTCACCTCTTCTTCATCATTCTGATTATCAACAAAATCTCTCTCAGCTGCATCAATATCAGTGCTCTGTTCAACTGTGGACCTGTTGGCACCGATCCTCCTCTTTGTCTAAAAAGACAATACAGTCAGTGACATACTGTATGTTGCCGTTGCTACAGGCCTTTGAGAAGAGCTAGGGTAAATGATTGGTGATTGAATATTATTATGGAAGTCTGTTGTAAGGACAATTTACCCTCCAACCTCACAACAGCATGTTGTATGGCATATTGGACAGGTTTGGAGTGTGGACAGGTAAGACCCCAGATTTCCCTTTCTCTCCTCAATCTATTGTCTCACCTTAACTTTTCTCCTTGTCACAGCCTTCAGCTCGATCTGAGGCAGGGGATCCTTCACTTCACTATCTTCTGGATAGTTTAAACCCAGGATATCTTTCTTCATTTTCTGGACTTGACCTTCCAAACTTTGATCATGTGGATCATCTTTGTTTAAACTCTGATTGGAACAAATTAGACCATTTTTTAAATGCTCATGGATATGGCCAATATACCACAGCTAAGAGCTGTTCTTACGCACGACACAACGCAGAGTTATTATAAACTGGTTACCAACTTAATTAGAAGAGTAAAAATAAATGTTTTGTCATACCCGTGGTATACGCTCTGATATGCCACAGCTTTCAGCCAATCAGCATTCAGGGCTCGAACCACCCAGTTTATAATGGCCAATATACTATGGCTAAGCGCTGTTCTTAGGCAAAACTGCTTGGATACAGCCCTTAGCTGTGGTATATTGGCCATATACCACAAACACTGAGGTGCCATATTGCTAATAAAAACTGGTTACCAACATAAATAGAACAGTAACAAGTCTTTTTGCATCATACCCGTGGTATATTGTCGTATATACACATGGCTGAAATGCTGTTTCAGCCAATAAGCATCCAGGACCCAAACTGCCTGGTTTATAATTACACAATAAGGCACGAGGGGGTGTGGTATATGGCCAATTTACCACAGCTAAGGGCTGTTCTGAAGCAAGCCGAAACGCGAAGTGCCTGGATACAGCCCTTAGCCATGGTAAATTCGTTTTTTGCTAACGGTTGTATTCATTTTGGGATCTATCGCATCCCACAGCTGTCCCAGACTATGTTTGTAATATTTATATCTCACACAGAATAGGTAAATTTTTGTACAATGGGGATAGTAAATTGACATAGGCTAGTGCTTTTGCTGTTCATTAGGCCTATTCATTTTGTTGGCTGATGAAAAGTAAATGTAGACAGTTCTTCCAATATCTTCAATACGCGCCTTGGAATTGGATAAGGACGCACGCAGTTGAGTCTCCAATGTGTCTGTCTTCACTAGTAGCCTGTGAGAAAGACCCGATCAATTGATGGGCATTAGCTCAATTCTCATTAGCCATCTGAGAGAGCCATGTGAGTGAGAGGTGCTTCAGAGCCAGGAGAAGGGAATTATAATTATTATATTCAGCCCAAGGACACAATGGACCCTGGCCGCAAAAGGCATGGATTTTTTTAGGGGGCATTACAGTCACACAAAAGGGATGTCGCCGGGTAATTTGAGGTATTATCAAGTGCTTGTCAAATTGTGAATAACAGTTGCAGCCTGAGCAAAAACACAAAGCAGAGCTCATGCCTTTCATGCGTCTTTTTTCAAATCATCATTAGAGTCACATCATACAGCCTTAGAATGTATTAAAAATCAAAACGGATAGCCCAACGTTTGTAGAACAACTAAAGTTACATAATTAACTCTAAATTAAGCATATAGGAGTACCTATTTCTTTGTTAACTGCTAAACACAGAATAGCCACATGTGCGCACTCCCTCAAATCGTTTGGAGAAAATATTGTATTTTATTTTATTCAGCTATGTTCAATTGTATTCTTCATACTATAAAATAATGCCATGGAATTCTAACTAAATCTTGTCTGCTAAATGAACTAGTGTAGCCATATGGCATAGCCAGATCAGGGTCTAACATAAGGACAAGTCAGAGTATGCTATTCTGTTCTTCTGAAATAGACTGGATGTATTGTGATGGTGTAGGCTATGTTACATGGATTTATTCGACTTTTTAATATGTAGATGTTCCAAAGGTCTGCATCAGTGGCTTGTAGGCTATGTGTGGAAGCCAGGAGATGCTAAATGTGTTTATGTTAATTAACGGTCAATCACCAGCTGACAAAATTTCATGATCGCCACAGCCCTAGGCATGGGTCCTCAAATCCTCAAAAAGTTTTACAGCTGTACAATTAAGAAGGAGCATCTTGACTGGCTGCATCCCTGCTTGGTATGGTAATAACACCGCCCACGATTGCATGGCGCTACAGAGGGTGGTGCGGACAGCCTAGTAAATCAGCCCAACCAACGCATCACCGGGGGCAAGCTACTTGCACTCCAGGACACCTACAGCACCCGATGTCACAGGAAAGCCAAAAAGATCATCAAGGGCAACAACCACCCGAGCCACTCACTGCCTGTTCACCCCGCTATCATCCAGGAGAGAGACGGAAAAAAACGCTTCTATTTCATGGCCATCAGACTGTTAAATTGTCATCACTAGCACATTAGAGGCTGCTGCCCTATATACGGAGACTTGAAATCACTGGCCACAAACAATGGAACACTATTCACTTTAATAATGTTTACATATTGTAACGACCCTGGGTTTATAAGCGCGGATATCGACTCTCGAGCATGCTTTTGGGGCACAGTCGATAGCACGCTGGACTTCGGGCTAGAAGGTTGAGGGATCGAGACCTGCTCCCTGCCTGTTTCATTATATCTTTTGCATTATTCATCTCATATGTATATACTGTATCCTTCCTATTCTACTGTATCTTAGTCTATGCTGCTCTGACATTGCTCATCCAAATATTTATATATTACTAATTCCATTCCTTTACTTTAGATTGTGTGTATTGTTTTATATTACTTGTTAGATATTACTTGTCAGATATTATTGCACTGTTAGCAAGAAACACAAGCGTTTCAACACACCCGCAATAACATCTGATAAACATGTGTATGTGACAAATACAATTTGATCACCAGGGCTGTGCTCCCTGTCATCCAGGACCTCTATATCAGGCGGTGGGAAAGGAAAGCCCGGAAATCGTTAAAAACTCCAGCCACCCAAGCCATAGACTGTTCTCTCTGCTTCGGCACAGCAAGCGGTACCGTGCATCAAGTCTGACACCAACAGGCTCCTGAACAGCTTCAATCGCCAAGCCATAAGACTGCTAAATAACTAACAAAATGACTACACAGTACAGGTTTTCGCTATAAATACACATAGATCCTATTGCCTGATATCAAGATTCGTAATTAATGCGTTATGGAGTCACCTATTATTATAATAATTTAGGTAAAATTATGATAAGTAGCCTACTGCTGTTATCTTTGCAAGGATCATATTTTATTTATAACAAGTTCCATAGGTTATTATAATGCATACTTTTTTTATTTTTTACAATATTTAAAATGATTATATGAGCGGAACATTAACGTTGGCCCACACCGCCACCCAGCTGCCACTACTTGCGGGATGTCCTGTATACCCTGTGGTCCCTGCCACTGCATTTAAAAAAAAGACGGTGCATCGGTTCCTACACCACTGCATAGGCCTTCTCTGTTAACCATTCATAGGCTTACCTTATTATCCTTATTATCCTCCATGGTTAAAGTCTATGACTGGAGCTTATGTTCTCATCACGTAAAACTTAACCAAGTGATTACCAAAGAGATAAGGCTATCGCATTTTATACGGTAACTCAGCCAACGTCATAATGTGAAAGAACTTTTACGTAATAAAACAACTTCAGGGATGATCTGTCAATCAATGCGACCAGCGACGCCATACTGGAACCCCATACCACTAAAAAGACCCGTCGAAACAATAAATACTGATGTGTTAGCTACGTTTCCGTTTTTTTTTTGTAAAATAATGTGATGAGACAACAAATAAATAAGTAAACAACAGCCGACAACAATGATGAGCAATACATAACATTGTAAATAAGAATGTGTTCTTAACCTCTTTGGTATAGGGGGCAGTATTGAGAATTTTGGAAAAAATATGTTCCCATTTTTAACTGCCTCCTACACCAACTCAGAAGCTAGAATATGCATATTATTGTTCAGGTTTGGATAGAAAACACTCTGAATTTTCTAAAACTGTTTGAATGGTGTCTGTGAGTATAACAGAACTCCTATGGCAGGCAAAAACCTGACAAGGCTTCAAGCAGGAAGTACCCTGTCTGACAAGGAGTCGTGCGTCTTACCTCTTTTTATTGAAAAGTAAGGATCTTAGCTGTAACGTGACAATTCCCAGGGCTCCAATAGGCTCTCAGAGCCCGCGAAATAACTGAAGGTTTACGAGGGAACCTCAGGTTGAAATATATTATCGCCTTTTGTAAGTGGATGCTCGGAGGACCTTTCAATGATGCGCGTGCATGAGTCGCTTCTGAGGAGAAATTTTATTCGGCTGTTTAGGCTCAATGCATACTCCCGGTCGGAATATTAACACTTCTCTACGACATAAATGGCATAAAAATTGGTTTTAAACAGCGGTTGACATGCTTCGAAGTACGGTAATGGAATATTTAGACATTTTTGACACGCCAATGCGCCATGCGCGACACCGCGAAGAAGCATTCTAGAACTCACGAACAAAACGTCGCTGTTGGAATATAACGATGGATTATTTGGGACCAAACCAACATTTGTTATTGAAGTAGAAGTCCTGGCAGTGTATTCTGATGAAGAACAAGCAAGGTAAGAACATTTTTCTTATAGGAAATGTGATTTTGGTGGAGGCTGAACTGGGTGGGTATCTAAATAGCTAGCCCTGTAATGCCGGGCTATGTACTTAGATTATTGCAAAATGTGCTTCATCCGAAAAGCTATTTTAAAATCGGACATATCGAGTGCATAGAGGGGTAATGTATCTATAATTCTTAAAATAATTGTTATGCTTTTTGTGAACGTTTATCGTGAGTAATTTAGTAAAATCACCGGAAGTGTTCGGTGGGAATGCTAGTTCTGAACGTCATATGCTAATGTAAAAAGCTGGTTTTTGATATAAATATGAACTTGATTGAACAGACATGCATGTATTGTATAACACAATGTCCTAGGTGTGTCATCTGATGAAGATCATCAAAGGTTAGTGCTGCATTTAGATATGGTTTGGGTTTATGTGACATGATATGCTAGCTTGAAAAATGGCTGTGTGATTATTTCTGGCTGGGTACTCTGCTGACATAATCTAATGTTTTGCTTTTGTTGTAAAGCCTTTTTGAAATCGGACAGTGGGGTTAGATTAACGAGATTCTTGTCTTTAAATAGCTGTGAAATAGTCATATGTTTGAGAAATTGAAGTTATAGCATTTCTAACGATTCAAAAATCGCGCCACTGGATTGAAGTGGCTGTTACGTAGGTGGGACGAAATCGTCCCACATAGCCCAGAGAGGTTAACTGACTTGCCTAGTTAAATAAGCTTAAATCATAAAAAAAATAAAATAATCAAATGCAGTAATTTGAGAGGAACAGCCACAGCAAACCCATCTGTGATATTAAGGTGCGCTAGTTGGTTATAAAAGGTGGGTCATTGATAAGAGAATTATCTAATAAAGGTAAATGAATCAATAAACCATGATGAATTATTAGTCATACAGAATGGTTAATGAATAATCAATGTAATGATCAATGTAGGGATAGATAAGTTTGATTAGTTCTGGAAAGTCCAGGAACCATGGGATAGGGAAAGAAATGTGTATATGCAATTACGAGGGACACCAGGAGACAGATGGTCCTGGGAGTAAAAGCTTCAAAGCATTTCTAACCTTGAGGGAAAGGAACAGGCGAGCTCGGGAGAGTGATAAAGAGTGTGAGAAGTTTGTGGGGGAAGCAGGTCACCAACAGTGTGTGTAAATGCATGTGCGTAAGAAAGCAAGAACTATATAATGACTGTTTTGTTATCCTGACCTCAGAACGTTCTCTGAATAAAAGCTACAGATACCTTTTGCAGAAAGCTGAGTCCTTGCCTAATTATTTTAACCCATTGTCTTACAAACCTTGGGCATTAGTCAAGGCGAATTGATTATTGATTATTATCATCAAAGATATAAAATTCATTTAACAATTGGTCCTTCGAGACGGATTTCAAACCGCCGCTGTCGTTCCAAGGAGACACCGAAACCGTGCACGGGCGGATGAAAAATCCGTAAATCAAAGACCTGGCCCTTTTCTGTGGGTTCTTTACAGGCCGGTGGCAAACTGGTACGCGACAGAGGTGGTGACGAAATTCAACGAACATTGAAAACCTCAGCTGCAAATTATAAGGTTAGTAGACTTTATTCATAGTTTTGGGGAATAGCACCTGTATGATTACATTAAATAAGGGGGGAGTGATATACCTATAGGTCTGCATTGCATAGTGAAATGAGTGATACACCTGTGTGTCTGCATTGTATGTCGGCATTGTATGATGAAATGGGAAATACACCTGTATGTCTGCATTGCATGATGGAATAAGGGGAGACAATTGGGTGTTGGCAAGTGATGAGAAAACGATTGTTGAGAGTGCAAGGCAAAAGCGATTGTTGTGAGTGAAAGTCAAAAACGATTGTTGAGAGTGTAAGGCAAGAGCGATTGTTGAGAGTGTAAGGCAAAAGCGATTGATGTGAGAGTGAAAGGAGGGAGTAAGTAGAGGATTTTAATGTACTCTGGGTGTTAGACGCTGAAATCGATGAATGTTCTAGCTGGTGACCTGGCTTCAGAAGTTCGCGTGGAGAAAAATCGGTTTTAAAGGGAATCAAGTATTCTGCGCGAATGGAAGACAGGAATCAGTTGTAACTTCAGAAAGATACGAATTCGAAAGAGAGACAGGGTCCGAAATCGACCCTGGGCAACTGTGGCCACTGCATAAAACTAAACTAAGTCTTATGGTGAGAACCTGATAACGTAAAAGGGTTAAGAGTCCATAGGGGGATAGTCGGTACCTAAATACGGCTTTGGGTCTGATATCTTTGGGTGAAGTGAGACCTAATATGGCGGAGTGAGATACAGATATTGGTGTCAAGAGTTACATGAAGCAACAGATAAATAGGCTGTTAACTAGGGCTTTACGACCCCTGGAAAGTAGTTTATAGTTGCATACGTATGCGACCTAATGTCCGATCAAGAGTCCCCTCTATAGATAAAGTTTCGAGAGAGAGAGAGTGATTATGCTGGGATGAGTGATTGCATGTGAGGAGAATCCAGTCAACAATCGTGAGAAGAAAAACAGGCAGTAAAACCTAAAAATAAAACGGGTTGCGGTGTTTGTAAATCAGGATCGGTGTGGGGGATCAATCATTCTAGCAGAACATCTCTATATTGATAATTAAGGAAATTAATAGGTGTTGTTACACAAAAGATATATTGATAAAGTCAAGAGTCACAGGGAACGACAGGAAAATAAGAAGAACTTATAGTCGTATACGTGTGAGATATAAACAATATGTCAGGAAGCATGCGAATAATAATTCTAAAATTCTAGATTAATAACGGTAAAATAGCATACACATAAAAATTAACAACGAGTAGACACTGATCGTATTTGGTCCTGAGTTGTATAGATTAATGTGAAAGATATATTGATAAAGTCAAGAGTCACAGGAAACGACAGGAAAATAAGAAGAACTTATAGTCGTATACGTGTGAGATATAAACAATATGTCAGGATAGAATGCGAATAATTATTCCCAAAATTCTAGGTTAATAACGGTAAAATAGCATACACCTAAAGATTAACAACGAGTAGACACTGATCGTATTTGGTTCGGAATTGTATAAATTAAAGCACATAGTTTAAGGTTCTTACGAATAATATTTCTAAAACTCTAGATTGGGAGAAGAAACAGAATAAATACGGGTGTACTTTAAACGATTTAAGCAACATGGGTAGTAAATCCTCTAAGGGAATCCCGGTCTTGACGGGAGATGAACGTTTCATGCTGGGAAAAGATAAAAGAAACATTCATTTTGGGCAAAGATGGAAGAAGAAGTATGATTTTGATGGATGTTTAAATGTTGAAAGATTGGAATTAATGGTAAAACAAATACATAAGGTCAGTGGGGGTAAGACGGAGAAGCAGCGCACAGAGGGGCTTGACACCGCTCGTGTTTGGCTGGCAGAAGCTAGAAAGAGAGCGGAGGGGGCCAAAAGTAAGGGTGTTACTAAAAATGAATATTTGGGTAGCCAGGAGCAGACAGAGAGGACTCCCACGGCTCCCACAGAGACACCATCCAAACCCGAATTATACCCCTCCCTGGCTGACCAGGGATGGCGAGAGAACCCAGATAGGGAGATGGTGGTAGTGAGACGGAGGCTACCACATCAAGTGCCGCCCGTACCAATACCCCCTCCCCATATGCTGGTCCTCAGGGAGCCGAGGGAGGTAGAGAGGAAGAGACACAGGGAGGAGGACAGGATTTAGCCACTTTATTGAAAAAGTGGATAGAAACGGAGGTAGAGAGAAAGATGAGAACCAGGGGAAGAGAGCGTGTTGGTGGTGCTGCACAACCCAGAGCCCTCAGTAGACTCGTTTACCATAACCAAAGTCCGGATAGGAATAGACAAAAGAAAGGGGGAGATGGATGCTTTAACTGTAACAAACCGGGTCATTTTGCTAGAGAATGTGAGGTTCTGTGTAAACACTGCAATAAAATAGGTGGAAACCGCGCCATTAAACAGAACCTCGTAGGGTGGGGGCTAGCAGATCTGAGGGAAGTAAAGAGATATGCTGTACACTATGAGAAACTTGGCAAAGGTGAGAAAGAGAAGAAGGAAAGGAAAGGAGCAGAATATCTGATGGCCACTCTAGGAGAGATTGCAGGGAATGGTAGAGGTGACAAAAGAGAAAAAAATAGCAAGGCAGGAGAGAAAGGGGGAAATAGATGTTACAATTGTGGCGAGACAGAACATTTTGCTAGAGAATGTGAGGAGCCGTGTAAACACTGCAATAAAGTAGGCCATAATCACCGAGATTGCAAAAATAACAAAGACAGGAGAGGCCAGAGAGGGGGTCGAGACAAATACAGAGAGAAGAAGGTCAGGCGCCCACAGAAAGGCATGGTCTATCACATAAACCATTGAGGAAGTTTGAAACTAATGATTGGGGGGAGTACAATGGAATTTTAAGTATTATTAGGTTTTGTTTATAGTCAACTGTTGGGTTTTTGAATCAGTGTGATAGGATGAAACATTGACCAAGTGGTTATTTTATGGAAAAAGAAGCGCTTAGCTCTCTTTGGAAAAAAAATAAAAAATTCCTAGGGACATGATATCTTAAAGGGGTATACACACATGGCATTTTGGAAGTTTTGTTTTCTGAGTTTTAATAAACACATGAAATTCTTTTGATAGGGAATGTTCTGGGAACCTGGGATACAAAATGTGGATGAAGTTCTAAGCCTTAATTTGTTTAATGTAGTAAGAAACACGGTTCTGAAAGGGTGGTATGACTTTTTAACCCCTCTGGTGACTTTTCCTGTGTGGTCTGATCAGCCACATTGAAAAGCCATTTGGATGGTGAATTTAAGGGCATTGGTGATATTGATTTTAAGGGAATTTGTAGAACTGATAATTATGATGGAGTTAAAGTTCTTAGACACAATTGACAATTTGAACAAATGAGAAGACTAAAAGGGCGAAGCCTTAGACTAAGGGTAGGCTTCTTTAAGTCTATTTTCCTAGAACAATAAGGGTAAAATATTTTTCCTGGGTGGAGTAAATCAGATGAGTCATTTTGATCGGATTATGTGATTTGAAAATATTTTGACCAGTAGCAGGGGTATTTTTTTACATGATCTAGATACGTTTATTTTCCCTTAGGAAGTCAGCTGTTGTTGAATTCATTGTAAGAGATTTATGAATATATTTTGTTGTGAATAAGTTTAACAATGGTAGACTTATGTCAACAGGACAGGGATACATGACATCTGTAGGTGATCCAGGATTATTGAGGGTATCGAGATAAATTTAAGTAGATATGCAATATCTAGACAGGTTGATTTTTCTAAAGTTCAGGAGTGCAACCAAGGAGACAATGAGACATTTAGTCAATATTTGGAAACAACCCAGATTTGATACTTTCTGTTATGAGAAAAAGCTGGAGACAGATAGAAGGGCAGACAGAGAGATCCTCCCCTGCACTGCTGTAACCTTGAGGGTTGGGGAGTAGCAGGAAGAAAGAAGGGGGGCCAGCAGGAGTAGATAGGAAGAGAATTTGGTTCACTTAGCTTTAGGATATTAATTCATGGAGAGACTATCGGCTCCATTGGCAGGCACGTATTTTAGTTTTGATTTTAAGTTTATGTTTGGTAAATTCGCTAGGAGGAGATATGATCATTTTGTTGAAAGTAATTGTTACCCTAACTAAAAGGGCTTAGTTGGTTTCAGGTGTTAGACTCTGAACCATTGCCCAGACACTATTCTGCACAGTAGGCCGAAATAGTAGCATTGACTAGAACCGGTGAAATAAGAAAGGAGAGAAAAGTTACTATTTACACAGACAAGCACATAGACATTTAAAACCATACAAAGCAGCATAGATTAATCTTAAAGACGATAAGAAACTAGACAGAGAAATTTTACAGAATAGCCGAGGATGAAGGCCCCAGGGAGAATTGGACATGTGGAAAATGAAAGGGGGCATCCTACAAGAGAAGGTCTGACATAAGGATAATTTACTTATCCTACCAAAGACATTGTATGGATACGCAGCAATATTGATACATAGGCTACGCAATGTATCAAGGGGAGGGAAGTATAGTAGAGTAGTTAGGAAAGAGTGATGGCCTAGAGGATAATTACTTAAAAAAAAAAAAAATTGTAAGATATCCATTCCAACAGTTGGAAATTTACCTTATTGAGATATTCCGAATTGAGGGGAAGAAGGGGTGTTTAACAGTAACAGATAAGAATGACAGAGTAGAAGCGTTCCCAACTTACTTGGTGGACATGATTATGGTAGCTAAAATATTAAGTCAAGATATTATCCCTAGAGTTGGTTTACTAGGAGCCATCTCTTTAAATGATGGATGACAGTTTAGCTAATCAGATAAAGCCTATAGAATGCCAGAGTTAGGGAGAATAGAGATACCAGAACAGGTAGACATAGAAGTTGAAGAAATACTAGCAGAGCACATGAGAAGACTGTTTGTTAACCAAACCCGTATGTCCAAGATTTTGTGTCCAACAGGTGAATTACAGGAGAAGGTGATTCACTCAATCCAACTAGGAGACTGGGTGTGGATCCAGTCCCTGAGGAAACTGGAAGCAGTCCCGTTGGGAAGGCCCATACCAGGTTCTGTTAAACCACTGCCTTTGCCATTAGAAAAGCTGAGAGAGTCACTTGGGTCCACGTTACCCACTGCAAGGAGGTATGTACACATATGAACACTGTTGATCACACACAGAGTTAGGAGAAGAACCGAGTACCAACAGGGTCCGGGGGTTACCTCCTTAACGAAGATTTCCTATCCCGACCGTTCATCACTGTGTGTGCTCCTAGAGGTGTGAGTATGGGGTGGTACCTAGCAGAGAGACTAAGGGCAGGAGAGGGTTGGCGGTTTTTGGGAAGAGTAGAGACTCTGAGCTGCATCATAGTCTAATCTGACTGATACATTCAGATCCACCACCTTCTGGTACTAATCATACGATACCGTTGTCATTGAGAAGAAGTAGAAGATAAACTATATAATACACTGATGAGTGACATACAGAATAAGGAGTCGAAGAAGATCAAGATGTAGAATTTAAGGTAAACATTAAACAATTTCCTGGGGAAGCAGACAACTGTACAGGAATTGGGGTTGGCCAGATTGAAGTACTCAGCCAACCCACCTCGGTTCACCTAAATTCCGGATGAATACCAGTGTTATAGATACAAGAATGGCACCGAGAACTTAGATGATTTTAATGACTGAAAGGTAATTGGTAATGTGACTGACTTAGGTTTGAGAGAGGAATAGAACATTCTTAACCTCACAGCACCTATAACTGATGAAGGGTGGGCTAGTACCAGCAAAGGACGCATACGACGGAAATTACCACAAAGGGTGGTTAGGAACTTGCGCCCTGGGGTTATAGGTCCAACCAAGTCAAGTTAGTCATCAGAGGCCAGTTATAGGAGGCTAAAGTAGGCACAGGAGGAGTTTTGACCAGGATGGGAGTAGCTTTGTCTAGATGGATGCTATTGGCATCCTCAGGGAAGTTCCAGATGAATACAAAGCTATGAATCAAATATGTGAAAGCTTTAACACTACATTATTTTGGTGGTTGACAATAAATAAAAATGTGGATGGGATTAATGACATATTTTATAATCAACAGAGATTCATGAATGAAAATGGGGATGCAGTAAAGAGGTTCTCTGATCAATTATCCGCCACCCCCCTCATGACCTGGTAAAATAGACTGACTCTCGATATGTTATTGGCAGAAGAGGGCAGTGTAGGTAGAATGATTAGGTTCAGCGCTACACGTACATTCCTGAGAACACAGCCCATGTTTGCGAAATGGAAAAGTATTGTAAGAACTGTATTATGGGCTGCTTTCACCTGTATGAGTGTGTTTGTGTTGTGTGAATGTTGTCTCATTCCATGTGTGAGAGGTTTAATCACCAGGACTCTAGAGAGATCGATGACGCAGCATATGGTGAGATATGGACCCATTCCGAGCGCCGATCAGTGGGATGGCGATTGCGTGCCTCCAGGCCAGGAAGATGGTTCCGTCTCTTTCAACAACGAGGAGCCAATGTTTGATGAAACAATTTTCAACATTTAGATACACTGTTCCTTAAATGAAAATTATGATGAAAATCCTAAAAAGAAGTGTCATAATTGGAAATAGGCCTAGGACAGTAATGGAAGAATATGAGGAATATTCATGTATTGGACTTGTTTAAATCATTGTAGTGTGATGTATTGTATTCCATATAGCGTGTGATGTATTGTATTTCCATATAGCGTGTGATGTATTGTATTTCCATATAGCGTGTGATGTATTTCCATATAGTGTGTGATGTATTTCCATGTAGCGAGTGATTATTGCATTTACATATAGCATGTGATTAGTAGGGTTCTCATATAGCATCTGATCAAATCATGGTGAATTATTGAATCATTTAAGGGTGGAATTGATAAGAGAATTATCTAATAAAGGTAAATGAATCAATAAACCATGATGAATTATTAGTCATACAGAATGGTTAATGAATAATCAATGTAATGATCAATGTAGGGATAGATAAGTTTGATTAGTTCTGGAAAGTCCAGGAACCATGGGATAGGGAAAGAAATGTGTATATGCAATTACGAGGGACACCAGGAGACAGATGGTCCTGGGAGTAAAAGCTTCAAAGCATTTCTAACCTTGAGGGAAAGGAACAGGCGAGCTCGGGAGATGATAAAGAGTGTGAGAAGTTTGTGGGGGAAGCAGGTCACCAACAGTGTGTGTAAATGCATGTGCGTAAGAAAGCAAGAACTATATAATGACTGTTTTGTTATCCTGACCTCAGAACGTTCTCTGAATAAAAGCTACAGATACCTTTTGCAGAAAGCTGAGTCCTTGCCTAATTATTTTAACCCATTGTCTTACAAACCTTGGGAATTAGTCAAGGCGAATTGATTATTGATTATTATCATCAAAGATATAAAATTCATTTAACAGTCATACATACAGTGTGTGAGGTAGCTATTAGTTTTTCTCTACACACATATCTGGCAAGGGAGTCAAGTTGACCAACTCATTTGGCCAACTAATCCCAGATAAAGGCTAACAATGCAAATGTTGCTTAAGGTCATTCCATTAAAGTGAACCAATAATAATATGAAACTCCTGTGACAGGTCGAGAAGCAGCGGGAAACCCTAATGGGCTCATCCCCTGGACCAAGTTCTGCAAGGTGAGCATCTCACTGGAAGTTTAGTGTTTTAGCCAACCCGTGTGTGTTTACTATGGGTTGTGTATTGAGTGTGTCTTTACCTGAGCAGAATGTGAATGAGAAGAGCTTTCCCTTCTGGCTGTGGATCGAGGGAATACTGGACCTGATCAAGAGACACCTGCTGTGTCTGTGGAATGATGGGGAAAACATCTCTCCAACTCACATTACTTCAGTATGCCTTTCTGAAGACTAGGTTTACATTACTTTTTTGAAAAGTGACTTTATTGTGCTATAATCCACTACATCTCTATGGTCTATAGGTGTATCATGGGCTTTGTTAGTAAGGAGAGAGAGAAGGCCCTGCTGAAGGACAAGGAGCCTGGAACTTTCCTGCTGCGCTTCAGCGAGAGCAGCCGAGAGGGAGCCATTACCTTCACCTGGGTGGAGGGCTCCAATAACGGTGTGTTTTTTTTGTGTGCATGTGTGTTTGTAGCTTTGTAGCTGTAGATGAAGGGGAGGAGATGGGTTAAAGAAGGATTTTTAAGCCTTGAGAGAATTGGGACGTGGATTGTGTATGTGTGCCATTCAGAGGGTGAATGGGCAAGACAACATATTTAAGTGCCTTTGAATGGGGTATAGTAGTAGGTGCCAGGTGCATCGGTTTGAGTCAAGAACTGCAACACTGCTGGGATTTTCACGCTCAACAGTTTCCCGTGTGTATCAAGAATGGTCCACCACCCAAAGGATATCCAGCCAACTTGACACAACTGTGGGAAGCATTGGAGTCAGCATGGGCCAGCATCCTTGTGGAACACTTTCGACACCTTGTAAAGTCCATGCCTCGACGAATTGAGGCTGTTCTGGGGGCAAAAGTGTGGGGAGAGGGTGCAACTCAATATGAGGAAGGTGTTCCTAATGTGTGGTATATATACTCAGTGTACATACCAATGGACAGACAAAAATATATATATTTTAATTGTTTTTACACATTATGAGTATGTGTCTCTACATCTGTCTCAGGTATATGTGTTTCTGTTTGTATTATTTTACCAGGTAAGCTGACTGAGAACACATTCTCCTATCACATTGTGTGTGTGTGTGTGTGTGCATTTATGTACGGTTGAAGTCGGAAGTTTACATACACTTAGGTTGGAGTCATTAAAACTCATTTTTCAACCACTCCACAAATTTTTTGTTTTAACAAACTATACTTTTGTGCATGACACAAGTAATTTTTCCAACAATTGTTTACAGACAGATTATTTCACTTTTAATTCACTGTATCACAATTCCAGTGGGTCAGAAGTTTACATACACTAAATTGACTGTGCCTTTAAACAGCTTAGAAAATTCCCGAAAATGTCATGGCTTTAGATGCTTCTGATAGGCTAATTGAATCATTTGAGTCAATTGGAGGTGTACCTGTGGATGTATTTCAAGGCCTACCTTCAAACTCAGTGCCTCTTTGCTTGACATCATGGGAAAATCAAAAGAAATCAGCCAAAAAAATGGTGGACCTACACAAGTCTGGTTCATCCTTGGGAGCAATTTCCAAACGCCTGAAGGTACCACGTTCATCTGCACAACCAATAGTACGCAAGTATAAACACCATGGGACCACGCAGCCGTCATGCCGCTCAGGAAGGAGACGCGTTCTGTCTCCTAGATATGAACATACTTTGGTGCGAAAAGTGCAAATCAATCACAGAACAACAGCAAAAGACCTTGTGACGATGCTGGAGGAAACAGGTACAAAAGTATCTATATCCATAGTAAAACAAGTCCTATATCGACATAACCTGAAAGGCCGCTCAGCAAGGAAGAAGCCACTGCTCCAAAACCGCCATTAAAAAAGCCAGACTACGGTTTGCAATAGCACATGGGGACAACGATTGTACTTTTTTTCCCCCTCTGGTCTGATGAAACAAAAATAGAACTGTTTGGCCATAATGACGATTGTTATGTTTGGAAGAAAAAGGGGGAGGCTTGCAAGCCGAAGAACACCATCCCAACCGTGAAGCATGGGGGTGGCAGCATTATGTTGTGGGGGTGCTTTGCTGCAGGAGGGACTGGTGCACTTCACAAAATAGATGGCATCATGAGAAGGACAATTTGGTGGATATATTGAAGCTACATCTCAAGACATCAGTCAGGAAGTTAAAGCTTGGTCGCAAATGGGTCTTCCAAATGGACAATGACCCCAAGCATACTTCCAAAGTTGAGGCAAAATGGCTTAAGGACAACAAAGTCAAGGTATTGGAGTGGCCATCGCAAAGCCCTGACCTCAATCCAAAATAACATTTGTGGGCAGAACTGAAAAAGTGTGTGCGAGCAAGGAGGCCTACAAACCTGACTCAGTTACACCAGCTCTGTCAGGAGTAATGGGCCAAAATTCACCCAACATATTGTGGGAAGCTTGTGGAAGGCTACCCGAATCGTTTGACCCAAGTTAAACAATTTAAAGGCAATGCTACCAAATACTAATTGAGTGTATGTCAACTTCTGACCCACTGGGAATGAGATGAAAGAAATAAATGCTGAAATAAATCATTCTCTCTACTATTATTCTGAAAATGTCACATTCTTAAGATAAAGTGGTGATCCTAACTGACCTAAGACAGGCAATTTTTACTAGGATTAAATGTCAGGAATTGTGAAAAACTGGAGTTTAAATGTATTTGGCTAAGGTGTATGTAAACTTCCGACTTCAACTGTATATCTATGAACATATAGACGTCCATTTCCACGCAGTGGAGCCCTACACTAAGAAGGAGCTGGCCGCCGTCTCTTTTCCTGACATCCTCCGCAACTACAAGGTGATGGCTGCTGAGAACATCCCTGAGAACCCTCTGCTCTACCTCTACCCCAACATCCCCAAAGACAGTGCCTTCACACGCTACTACAGCCGCCCCACAGAAGGTAACTAACAAGCTGTTAGAAATGTATGTGTGTTGAGGAAAGATTGAGTAGTTGAAAAAGGTACAAATGGTGTTGAAGACTTCAATTCCAGTCTAAGCTATTATACACAATATATACTGCATAGCATACTTTTCTTATTTTGTTGTGCCACACCCTTTTCCCCCATTTGAAATACTGACCACTGGTAATGCCTTGCCACAGGAGGTTGGTGAGGGGAGGAAGGCTCAAAATAATGTCTGGAATGGAGTGTGTGATGTGTTTGATACCATTCCATTTACTCCATTCCAGCCATTACTATGAATCCGTGCTCCCCAATTTAGGGACCACCTGCCACCTGTGTTTGGTTCTGATGATAACCTCTAGACGTCTATAACCTTTGACCTTCTCAGCTGCTCAGCCAATGGAGTTGGAGAGTGCCTCTGAGGCTGGCTACATTCAGACGGAGCTCATCTCTGTGTCTGAAGTGTAAGTCTGATTCTTGTTATGAAACAATCTTGAGCCAGGTTGTAACAAGTTATACTGAATTTGTGGAACAACCCTTATATGCAAAGTACTTCTAAACTGTACTCACGACTGCCTGGACTTCATTGTTTCAATTAATTAAAATAAGAGCTCTCTCACATGCCTGAAAAGCTTTGTTTTTTTTAACCATGTTAATTAAAATATATTTATATATGTGTACATATTCCACTGCAAGGAGCAATCACACTCTTGCACACCTCTTAACAAATGAACTTGATCATGTATTCCTTAAAATAACAGAAAAGGACATCCATGTACAGTCGTGGCCAAAAGTTTTGAGAATGACACAAATATTAATTTTCACAAAGTCTGCTGCCTCAGTTTATATGGTGGCAATTTGCATATACTCTATAATGTTATGAAGAGTGATCAGGTGAATTGCAATTCATTGCAAAGTCCCTCTTTGCCATGTAAATGAACTGAATCCCCAAAAAACATTTCCACTGCATTTCAGCCCTGCCACAAAAGGACCAGCTGGCATCATGTCAGTGATTCTCTCGTTAACACAGATGTGAGTGTTGACGAGGACAAGGCTGGAGATCACTCTGTCGTGCTGATTGAGTTTGAATAACAGACTGGGAGCTTCAAAAGGAGGGTAATGCTTGGAATCATTGTTCTTCCTCTGTCAACCATGGTTACCTGCAAGGAAACACATGCCGTCATCATTGCTTTGCACAAAAAGGGCTTCACAGGCAAGGATATTGCTTGCCAGTAAGATTGCACCTAAATCAACCATTTATCGGATCATCATGAACTTCAAGGAGAGCGGTTCAATTGTTGTGAAGAAGGCTTCAGGGCGCCCAAGAAAGTCCAGCAAGTGCCAGGACTGTCTCCTAAAGTTAATTCAGCTGCGGGATCGGGGCACCACCAGTACAGAGCTTGCTCAGGAATGGTAGCAGGCAGGTGTGAGTGCATCTGCACGCACAGTGAGTGCAAAGACTTTTGGAGGATGGCCTGGTGTCAAGAAGGGCAGCAAAGAAGCCACTTCTCTCCAGGAAAACCATCAGGGACAGACTGATATTCTGCAAAGGTACAGGGATTGGACTGCTGAGGACTGGGGTAAAGTCACTTTCTCTGATGAATCCCCTTTCCGATTGTTTGGGGCATCCAGAAAAAAGCTTGTCCGGAGAAGACAAGGTGAGCGCTAACATCAGTCCTGTGTCATGCCAACAGTAAAGCATCCTGAGACCATTCATGTGTGGGGTTGCTTCTCAGCCAAGGGAGTGGGCTCACTCAGAATTTTGCCTAAGAACACAGCCATGAATAAAGAATGGTACCAACACATCCTCCGAGAGCAACTTCTCCCAACCATCCAGGAACAGTTTGGTGATGAACAATGCCTTTTCCTGCATGATGGAGAACCTTGCCATAAGGTAAAAGTGATAACTAAGTGGCTCGGGGAACAAAACATTGATATTTTGGGTCCATGGCCAGGAAACTCCCCAGACCTTAATCCCATTGAGAACTTGTGGTCAATCCTCAAGAGGCGGGTGGACAAACAAAAACCCACAAATTCTGACAAACTCCAAGCATTGATTATGCAAGAATGGGCTGCCATCAGTCAGGATGTGGCCCAGAAGTTAATTGACAGCATGCCAGGGTGGATTGCAGAGGTCTTGAAAAAGAAGGGTCAGCACTGCAAATATTGACTCTTTGCATCAACTTCATGTAATTGTCAGTAAAACACTTATGAAATGCTTGTAATTATACTTCAGTATTCCATAGTAACATCTGACAAAAATATGTAAAGACACTGAAGCAGCAAACTTTGTGGAAATTAATATTTGTGTCATTCTCAAAACCTTTGGCCACGACTGTATAACAATACATTCAGAACTGTCTTAGTTGGAATTTTAGATTGATCTGCGACTATTGGTGACACCTGACTTAAACCATCTGTCCATATGACCTGCAGGGATTCGAACTCCTCTGAGCTAAAGCCTAGACAGCTAACACAAGTTATCAGGGCTCAGGCAAGGTTACCCTTCTTCGAACCACCTCCACTGCAACAGACATGTTATAACAAGGACAAAACCAATGTCAGATTTTGAGACCTGTTCCTCTATGTCTTAGGGTGGTGATTGGTTGGAGGGTTCAAGTCAGGTGTTTCCCAGACTATTAAAGGAGTGGTGAATGAGGTTAAATGTCTGTGGCAACATGTTCCATTATCTTTGTCATTCTTTGGATATCATTTTAACATGTTCTATATCTCTATGCACAATGTCACCATCTCAGTGTTGCTGCAAAACGGTAACAGTGCATTACACAAATGAAAAAGTAATGGTAGAGATAGAAATGGAATGTACAGAGAGGACAGGGTTCTCCAGATATAGATTAGAATGTTAGATTAGAACATTGTGCAAGGTTATTGTCCATTGTGCCAATGAAGCTGTTCTTATGCTACACCCTCGGAGTGTGGTGTCAGGAAAATAACCTCACACTCAACGTCAACAAAACAAAGGAGATGATCATGGACTTCAGGAAACAGCAGAGGGAGCACCCCCCTATCCACATCGACGGGACAGTAGTGGAGAAGTGGAAAGTTTTAAGATCCTCGGCGTACACACCACGGACAAACTGAAATGGTCCACACACACAGACCGCGTGGTGAAGAAGGCGCAACAGCGCCTCTTCAACCTCAGGAGGCTGAAAAAATTTGGCTTGTCACCAAAAACACTCACAAACATTTACAGATGCACAATCGGGAGCATCCTGTCGGGCTGTATCACCGCCTTGTACAGCAACTGCACAACGCATCACCGGGGGAAAACTACCTGCCCTCCAGGACACCTACATCACCCGATGTCACAGGAAGGCCAAAAAGATCATCAAGGACCCCGCTATCATCCAGAAGGCGAGGTCAGCACAGGTGCATCAAAGCTGGGACCGAGAGACTGAAAAACAGCTTCTATCTCAAGGCCATCAGACTGTTCAACAGCCATCTCTAACATTGAGTGGCTGCTGCCAACATACTGACTCAATCTCTAGCCACTTTAATAATAAAACATTTGATGTAGTAAATGTATCACTAGTCACTTTAAACGATGCCACTTCATATAACGTTTACATACCCTACATTACTCATCTCATATGTATATACTGTACTCTATACCATCTACTGCATCTTGCCTATGCCGTTTGGCCATCGCTCATCCATACATTTATATGTACATATTCTTATTCATGCCTTTACACTTGTGTGTATAAGGTAGTTGTTGTGAAATTGTTAGATTACTTGTTAGATATTACTGCACGGTCGGAACTAGAAGCACAAGCATTTCGCTACACTCGCATTAACATCTGATTACCATGTGTATGTGACCAATACAATTTTTTTTTATTTGATTGAATGTTTTCCCCATAAAACCTACCACTGCTTTGATTTCTAATTTGATCAGTATTGGTTTATGCTGTGTTAAAATTTCTGTTTAAGCAATAAACAAATGAAAAAAGAAAAACTCTGGTTGTAAACTGACTGCAGTAGCTATGTTTTTGGTATCGCTCATGTCATACTGCTTGTCATTCCTCAACTGTCTGGATTTTACATTCATATTGGACCTCCACAAAACTGACACACTAAATCAACAAACTGTTTTTGTACATATTCAATACAATAAGTACATGTCTTTCCATTAATTTCTTAAACTCATTGGAAATTAAATTGAATTCAACTATGCTATAATCCCACTGAATCATGAATAACCCTCATTCAGATGATTTTATATGGTCCTTTACACACCAGCTCCGTGGGAAAATTGGATCCTGGCCAAAGGCACAAGTTCATTCAAAAAGTGTGAGACATCTAGGATGTGTTTTTGACAATATTAATGTCAACTGCCATATGTTTATGTACATGTCCAACTGGTTTCCTCCTATTTTCAGACTAGTGATGCCAGACTAGTGTTTTATCATGTGGCCACAGATACTCCCCTATTCTGTCAGTGGTTCCAGATCTACAACAAACAACTGTGTGCGCATAGCATACAGTATTGAGCAATAGAGAAGTAAAATTCCATTGTTATGATAAAATCATAATACAGAAAAAGAACACTAGACCAAAAATATACACACATTTTTTAAAAAGTGTCTTGTGCCATCCCAAACAAAGTACAATAAAATGAAATTGAAATGAAAGCTACAGGGCATATGCAGTAGGGTTGATAAAGGTCAAGATAAGTTTGACTGGGACTAGTGGAAGCGTAGGATGTTTGGTAACATTTGGCATCCTAAACTTGTTTACATGTGACAAAGTAGGCTACAGGACCATATAGTGCTTATACCCAAGTGGTGGCCCATAATGTCTTCAGGAGCTACAGTCTTTTTCATTTTTTCCAACCAGGCATTAACCAAGACATATAGCTAGAATGGTATGGAGTGATATTATTGCCAACATAAATTGAATTTCAGATTCAACATCATATCGCTCCATAGACTCTAGTGTGCCTGGTTTGGCCAAAGATTACTACACATTGTGGCCCTCCAGCAAAAATAAGCAACACCGTCACCAAAGCGCACAACAAAAGGTAAAGCAAAACACTTACAGTAAAACAAAGGAGTATAAAAAATATAAAACACATTTAATCAAACACACAGTTCAGAAATAAAGTCATTATACAAAGTCGACAAAAGTCACTCCAAAAAGTGTTTATCCCACCAAAGAAACAGCAGTCCAGTAGAGAGGATACAAAAGCAGCGTGGCGCCATCTACTGGCTTGGATGTCTACACTACAGCAGGCCGCCCAGGTTGTTCTCGGCTGTCTCCTTGTCCTTCTTGGGGGCCTCTTGTGGGTTGTACTTGTTTTGATAGTCCTGGAGAATGGTGATCATGCCGTGATGGCCAAAATGCAAGGCCTCTTCCATTGGAAAGATAATGAGCAGTTGTGACTGACTGGGGTTGGACTGGCCTACAAAGGTATTCGTTTTGGGAACTAACACGACTCTTCAGGTGTGAAAATATTATAGGGTACAGTTCAAATAAATCCCTCATGGTCGACCATAAGTGTTCTTTTGAGTGGGAGTGCATTGTAGACTCTCACTCAAGTATATGATACAGTCTCTCATCCACCCACACTTACCTACCCACCCAAAACACACACACAGATAAGACAGACAAAATAACTAAAAACTAATATATTGCCATCACTAAGTAGAACTGAAAGGAATACTGCTAAGAATGCAGTTGTAGTGCATTGTTAGTCTTGACAGTTCTTATTACCCCATTATAATGTCTAAGCAGGGGATATTGCCAGCCTCGTTAGCCAATGTTTTCTATTTTAAGGAGCACCCAGTCATGTTTGAGGAGCTACCAGTATCGATTACAGACCAAATACTATGGTTGGATTCTGGCAGTTGGTTTTTAAAGAGTTGATTGGCTAAATAAAGGTAGAGATGAATATATTGGGTGTAACACTATGGCACTAGCATAGAAATAGAGTGATGGAATACAATTTGAGCTTATTCTCTTTTGGTCCATTCACAATACATTTACTTGAAGTTCCCATGCTTTAACAGACTACGTGTGCGTTTTATGGGAGGGAAAGCAGTCTAAATTGAGGGCCTTGCTGTATTGCAAAGTTATTAGTCTGCAGTAACCTTCTCTAATCTAATCTGACAATTAACCACTAGAGGATGCTGAAACATTACTCAAGGGATAGTGACATTGCCTGGAGTAAATTGTCTCGTGTTTTTCCAATTGGGTGTTGGTGGTGGTATTGTGGGTAGAGCTCAAAAGCTTCAAAGACATAATTATGTGAACCTCCGTTTGGACTGGAATTAGATGCTTTATATATCAACTGTACTGGAGCTAATGAAAATAGTGAATTAAAAACAAAAACAGTAAACAGTGCTGGGGAATCAAAAGCATAAAAACCCTTGCTTCACATTCACAACAAACCAGTAAAAACAAACCAATTAATACATTTCTCAATTAATGACAATATGGAGTTATCACCAGTTTAGAAATGTTTTACTTTGGGAAGAACAGTTGTGAAGAATAAAATATCTGATGCATTTTGATAGGCTGCACAATGCTTTCCAATGCAGAGACACAACTGCCCAGAACAGAATATAAAGGAGCTCCACATCACAGTAGAACACCAATCAGAACAGAATGAAGCAGGGCAAAACTCAGCATAGACCTAAGTTGCATAGAGCAGAACTGAACACAGAAGAATAGAGTAGAGCACGGCATTTAGCAGATCAGTTGCACATAACTCGGGAGCAGAACAGAACTAGCTAGACCAGAAAATAACATATACGAAATGAGATAGCAGTAGAGCAGAGAGGTCCGGGAGGACCACATGAAACACTCACCTACACCTCTTAACCATCACTGGGCTGCATTCAGCAGGGCACAGCATTGTGAAACTTTCAGGTAGGATATATTGTGTAGAACAAATATGCCACTCTGACATGTAGAATAAGAAATCATGTCAGCTCTGTTCCTACAGAAAATGGCTCTGCTCAATATACCAATGTTGTCATGATGTCTTTAAATAATCTTTCCACATCTTTGATCAAATTAACACAGTGGTATTGTGCTCACATCTTCACGTCTAGATACATGTTGGTGCAAGACGAGGGGATGTTGTATAAAATACCAGTCAGATTTGGATCGAACCGTTCTGGATGAAACAGCACTGAGTAATACTGCAGTGAATCTCACACCCAATTCCATCTCTGAGATTTTTGCTGTGGATAAAGCCCCCACTGTGTGTCTCTTTTCTGCTATCTCCTGAATCTTCACCCCCAATCCCGATCTAAAAAAAAGACTTCAAATCAATGAGATTGAGAGAGGTAGTGACTGAGAGAGGTAGTGACTGCTTCTCAAAGAGAGTGAGAGTGCACATGGTGTGGTACAGCCTGAGGGCACCACTCGGGAGGCTGAAGCACAAGCATACAGACCAAGCTCACACAGGTCAACCACAATGCATTCTGGGGGTCTCTTCTGATTAGTTCCATTTACTCTGATCTCAGGGGTGAAAGGGTGCTCTGCATTCCACACAAGACCCATCCCAAATCACTCACCCCTTCACCTCTCCGTTACCAGCTCAGGTTGAACTGTGACCTGAAGAGTCAAGCCTAGTCACAGAAATGTTTTCAAACTTTTTTATGGCATAGAAATGACCCGGTATTTACTTGGAAATTATATGGTAAAATGGTAATTACATAATAATAACCAAAAAGTTGACTTTAAATTACTGATCGTTACAAACTGTTTAGGATTTATTAAAACTGGTAGCTACCGTTTTAGTAGCAACCAGATACGTAGTTACCAATTGTGTTGAAAGTAAGTAACAGAAAGGACCTATTGATACCACATAATGTTCTAGTAAATGAATACCAGGTGAATACCAGTGCAAACAATATCGTAACATAAATCTTTAAAAAGATATGTAACTCAAATCTTATTGCTGGCAATGTCATAAGAATCTCCCACCCCCACCACCTACCCCCATAAAGGCTATAAATCACGCGCTATGGTCATATTCAAGGAGTTTGCAATGTAGGTCAAGTCACAAAGTGCAGACATTTAGTATGCATGGAAAGGGTACACCCTGATGGTCATTGTAAAGCAATGCATTTCCTTCTCCATCCACATTACCTTGTATGCCTCCTTCACATGCACCGTTGATCTATTTCACTTGTTTACAATAGGAAAAGTGAATAGGGAAATAAGTTTGAAGTTTCCTCACCAGTCTGTGTCTTATTTCAAAACCCTCGCCCCTCCAGAAACCTCTTTCTCAATGCTAAGGATCCGGATCTTGTTCTGCCAGACTACAGTTTGCAACTGCACATGGGGACAAGGATTGCACTTTTTGGAGAAATGTCCTCTGGTCTGATGAAACAAAAATAGAACTGTTTGGCCATAATGACCATCGTTATGTTTGGAGGAAAAAGGGGGAGGCTTGCAAGCCGAAGAACACCATCCCAACCTTGAAGCACAGGGGTGGCAGCATCATGTTGTGGGAGTGCTTTGCTGCAGGAGGGACTGGTGCACTTCACAAAATAGATGGCATCATGAGGGGGGGAAATTATGTTGATATCCTCATATTGGTAGGGGGCAGTATTTTCACGTTCGGATGAAATACATGCCCATATTAAACTGCCTCCTACTCAAACTCAGAAGCTAGGATATGCATATTATTAGTAGATTTGGATAGAAAGCACTCTGAAGTTTCTAAAACTGTTTGAATTATGTCTGTGAGTTTCACAGAACTCATATGGCAGGCAAAAACCTGACGAAAAATCCTACCAGGAAGTGGAAATCTGATGGATGGACTCTTTTCAAGTCATTTCCTATCAAACACTCAGTGACTCAGTAATCATTGTGCACTTCCTAAGGCTTCCACTAGATGTCAACAGTCTTTAGAAAGTTGTTTGAGGCGTCTATGATGAACAGAGACCGAACAAGAAGGCTGGGAAGTTGGTGACCCAGGGAAGGACATCAGTTCATTGGCGCGCATTCACGCGAGAGGTAGCTCTGTTCCAAAAGTTTTTCAAGACACTGGTTTCGTCCGGTTGGAATATTACTGAATTTTCACGTTCTAAAGGCCCTAAAGATTGATGTTTTACAACGTTTGACATGTTTGAACGAACGTAAATATAACTTTTGACTTTCCGTCGTGAAATTTTCGCCGCGCTTCCTACATTTGGAGTAGCTGAACTGAACGCGCGAACAACAAGGAGCTATTTTGACATAAATTATGGAGTTTATCGAACAAAACAACATTTGTTGTGGACCTGGGATTCCTGGAAGTGCCTTCTGATGAAGATCATCAAAGGTAAGGGAATATTTCTAATGCTGTTTAATATTTTAGATGACTCCAAAATGGCGGCTATCTGTATTGCGTAGTGTATTTTTCTGAGCGCAGTACTCAGATTATTGCAAAGTGTGCTTTCCCAGTAAAGTTATTTTGAAATCTTCCACAGCGTTAGCATAAAGGAGATGTTCATCTATAATTCTTTGAATGACAGTTTAATATTTTATCAACGTTTATGACGAGTATTTTTGTAAATTGTACTGCTTATTCACCGGCAGTATTTGAGGGAAAATATTTTCTGAACGTCATGCGCCAATGTAAAATGCTGTTTTTAGATATAAATATGAACTTTATCGAACATAAAATGCATGTATTGTGTAACATGATGTCCTAGGAGTGTCATCTGATGAAGATCGTCAAAGGTTAGTGCTTCATTTACCTGTGTTTTGGGTATTTGTGTTGCATCTAGTTGCTTGGAAAATGGCTGTGTGGTTATTTATGTCTATGTACTCTCCTAACATAATCTAATGTTTTGCTTTCGCTGTAAAGCCTTTTTGAAATCGGACAACGTGGTTCGATTCAGGAGAAGTGTATCTATAAAATGGTGTAAAAATAGTCCTATGTTTGAGAAATTGAAATTATTAGATTTGTGGTTTTGAATCTGGCACTCTGATTTTTCACTGACTATTGTCAAACTCAGTCCCGGTGACGGGATCGGGTTGTCGTAAGAAGTTTTTTAAATTGAAGCAACATCTCAAGACATCAGTCAGGAAGTAAAAGCTTGGTCACAAGTGGGTATTCCAAATGGACAATGACCCCAAGCATACTTTCAAAGTTGTGGCAAAATGACTTAAGGACAACAAAGTCAAGGTATTGGAGTGGCCATCACAAAGCCCTGACCTCAATCCTATAGAAAATCTGTGGGCAGAACTGAAAAAGCATGTGCGAGCAAGGAGGCCTACAAACCTGACTCAGTTACACCAGCTCTGTCAGGAGGAATGGGCCAAAATGCAGTCAATTTATTGTGAGAAGCTTGTGGAAGGCTACCCGAAACATTTGACCCAAGTTAAACAATTTAAAGGCAATGCTACCAAATACTAATTGAGTGTATGTAAACTTCTGACTCACTGGGAACGTGATGAAAGAAATAAAAGCTGATATAAATCATTTTCTTGTCACAACGTCCACAGAAGTTGGCGCCTCTCCCCGGTTGGGCGGTGCTCGGTGGTCGTCGTCGCCGGCCTACTAGCTGCCACCGATCTAGGTTTCTGTGTCTTTTGGTTATGTCTGTTTAGGTCTGCACCTGTTTTGTGTTAGTCAATTAGTGGGGTATTTAATTTGTCTGTTTCGTTTGGGGATTTGTGTGGGATTGTTTGTGTGTCATGCCTTTTGGGCACGTAGGGGTATATTGCATTTTCCTATTTACACTGCGTGTTTTAGGCATTAGGGTTGCCGGGCTGCGTCCTGTCCTTTAGTAATTTTTGGAGCTGTTCTCTACTATTCTCTCTCTCTCTACTATTATTCTGACATTTCACATTCTTAAAATAAAGTGGTGATCCTAACTAACCTAAGACAGGGAATTTTTACTAGGATTAAATGTCAGTAATTGGGAAAAACTGAGTTTAACTGTATTTGGCTAAGGTGTATGTAAACATCAGACTTCAACTCTACCTAGAAGTGTACACTATTCTTATGTTTTTTTTAATGTATCTTAAATGTAAAAGTAATATAGTCAACTATACAACTTCTACACGTTATATCATCCAATAATATATAATGAAAAACACTCAACATGAGGAATTAATGTAATTATGTTTATTTAAAATATTTATTTTGAAATATAGATTAGGTGGTCTTCCTTTTATAGCAGGAAGTAAAGGGGCTGGACAAGGCTTTGCCTATAGCTGAAAACATCCTGGAAATGAGCGAACGCTTCCTTGGTTTCTTCTTGGTGGAGCATACACTCTCTGTTTGGCAGGAGTCTTGATCATTGACAATTGCTGGGGGGAAAAAATGTAAACATAACATTTTCTTTAACTGACCCTAGTTAGTCTGAAGAATTAGTATTGCATTATTATTATTTAAATTGTAATATTCTACATAATTTACAAATGTAGGGCGGCAGGTAGCAGTCATGTGATATCCATAGATAAGGGCCTAATGAACGTATTTCAATTGACTGATTTCCTTATATGAACTGTAACTCAGTAAAATCTTTTAAATTGTTGCATGTTGCGTTTATATTTTTGTGTGTATTGACTTACCTGTTTCACTGACGGCAGGGGTCTGGTTCTGGGAAGGTGTTGGAGTGCAGTGGTTCTTCTTGTTGACCTTCTTTGTACACTGGGTAACAAACAGTCATTTGTACAGTAGGAGAAATTCCACACAAAAGGTATCAGTGTTTACCATCATACTGTACGTATTTAATAAAAATAATCTTTATAATTTGTATTTTGATGACATATGTACCTTTAGGTTGAGTCCACAGAGAGCGCTGAATCTTCCTCTCTTCTTTTCCTTTTTACCAGTTGTTGGAAGACTAGAATTACCTACCTCGTCATTGCCAAGTGCATTGTGTGATGGCAACTGGGTCATGGAGGGAGGTGAAGAGTTAGCCTCATTGCATTTAGTTAGTAGTTCCCTAGTTAATGATTTGACCAGGGCATCGTCAAATGCATAATCCGTTGACTTCATTGCAACCTGGAGCATCTTCTCTGACCCGAATTCTTGAAGAAGCCCCTTGTAGACAGCCTTGAAAATCTTTTTGATTTTCAGATTCTGGGGGTAGGCTTGAGTTGGTTCAAGGCCTGAGGTGCCACAGAACTCAGACAGAATCCTCTTTGTGAGAACTCTTGATGTTTCACCAATGTCAGAGGATTCCAGTAATGTGATAGGGGTAGGGATCATTGACAGCAATCTAACAATCAGTAAAAGTACCAAAGAGGTGTAGTCATTGCTAGTGGAGTCAAATGATGTATATGTATCAGAGTCCATGGCTGATGGAGTTGATGGATGCACAGAGACACTAGACATCTCCAGATCTTTG
Organism: Salmo trutta; assembly: GCF_901001165.1. Lineage (NCBI taxonomy): Eukaryota > Metazoa > Chordata > Actinopteri > Salmoniformes > Salmonidae > Salmo > Salmo trutta. Next base: position 43,729,741 of record NC_042976.1, read on the forward strand.
TTGTCCATCTTGGATTCCACCTCTCCTAAAACTTGAATATCCACAGTTCCACCGTTGTGTGTGCTGCTGCCAGACAGAGAGGGTCCAGGCAATGATTTGGCACTAGACTGACGGCTAGTGGTCATAAGAGCCGGTCTGTCAGAGTCAAGTGTTCCAGCATCAGTTGGGGACAACCCATTGATTATGTTCATCAACTCTGATAATTCTTCTGATGAATTGGAGGCCACAGAACAGGTATCCATGACCTGATTGACCATTATATTGGTGAAAAGGCTCTTTGTGTCAGAGTAAACCTGTGAGGAACTAATGGAGATGGCAGAACAGCTCGGGATAAGCCGACTTGTGTCCTGCAGAGAACCATCAGAGATGATAGTTTGGCAGAAATCTGATCCTTGTGATGGTGGAGGAAGCCAGGGGACAATCTGCTGTAGCAGACGTTTTATTGACTCCTTAGCAAAGGAGTACACAAGGTCAGATGGAAACTCCCTGGATTCTTCAGAAGCATTCAATCCTGTCTTCAGCTTCAAAAGAATAGAGTCAGACACGCTCTTGCCAGCTGGCACAAAAAGAGCCTGGGGGGTGTTGTGACTTTTTATGAGCTCATAAACTTTGTCAGTGAGCTCATGTGAGAAGTTCTGAAGACCATCCCTGGGGCTGAGTCTCGCAAGTCTTCTTGTAAAAGAAGTGACATCATCTGCAGTGGCTATGTGTTCTGTATCTTCTCTTGGAATGACCTCCATAACAGTGTCAACTATGGCAGAGATGGTTTGCCTTGTGTAATTTGTTGACCCTTGTGAATGAGTTGAGGAGTCACTCATATCAATGACCGAACTCCTAATGATAGGACAATAGCTTTCAACAGGCCACTCATTGGGGACTGGAGTGCCTGGAAGAGAATTTGTAAAATCACTCTGGGACCCTCTGGTCATGGCAGAGGTGATGGACAGGGAGGACTTTGAGGAGGATGGCCGATGTATCTCGTGTCCATCAGTTCTCACCATGTCAACATCCTCCAACATGGAGCCCACAATGGAACGAGTCAAGAGGCCTTTCTCTGAGGTGCTCATCCTCTCTGACATAGACACTCTCCTCTGGATTGTCATCAGAGTCTGACTAATTAAGGCTTTGGAATAATTTACCATGCTGGCCTGGCTGCCTTCATGTTCACTGTAAGTCATTTGTGTAGAAGTAGCTGTTCTGCATACGGATTCGACATGTTTGGGGGCCTCAACCACATTGTCTAGGAGGACCGATTGTTGCTGGGCAAAAAAATCCTTGACCTTGGTGAACACATTGTTGAACAGGTTAACAGTGCCTGGCCAAATTATCTTTCCTTTCACATTGGCCCCATTGTGAACACTGACAGGAAGGGTTGAAGCTGACAGGGATCTCTCTAACTGGCCAGACAGTGAAGCATCAGACATTTTAGTCATCTGGGTGAAGCTATTAAGGTCTTTAGTGATATTTATGACGATGTTGGATGCTGCAGAATTGGTGTGCAGAGAAGAGGTGAATAAAGATGGAGTTCCACTCTTCTGAAGGATTTTGACATCTCTATCGTCACCATCATTACTGGACTCTGCACAAATGTCTGCACTTCTACCATCAAGGCTGGCATTTACAATGCCAATCAACCCTGATTGAAGGATCCCACCAGCCATATGTGAGGCTTTAGTTTGAAACTCCTCAGTACATAGTTTGTCAAAGGCTGTGGATTTAAGACTTCTAGAGGATGCTTCTTCTTCATCATTGTTGATCTCACCATGCAAATTGTCCTGTGTATTGACAGCATAGTCATCAACAGATAAATATGATTTGGAGGCGGCAAGGACGTCAATCTGAGAAACAACGGCATCCAAAAACTTGGACAGGTCTTCTGTATCTCCTTTTAGGCTAGAGAGGCATTCTTCCATTGATTCCTCAGAGTGATACACAGTGAGGATCTGACTAATGACCTCCTTGGTACAGGTTTGAAAGTCCGCTTGGATTTCAAGAGAATCACTATTACAAGTCACCTGAGAATCTAAACTTTCACTGGAAGCCTGTTTGAGAGTCTCATCATGTATTGGTGTAACACCATCGATGACCTTTACAGAGTCTTGGCAGGGAGTGAGAAACCGCATCAGCATTTGTCGAAATCTATGATATATAATACGAGCAGCAGAAAGGGTGCTCCCTTTTGAAATTCTGAGAATTTCAGATTCATGTGTCTGCATGGACTGAACAATAGTATCCACATCTGTTACAAAAGTGTCCAGTAATGTAGATGCTTCAGAGTCTCCCTGTAAGCTGGTTGTAAAGGGGTTGACAGATCTCAGAGCTTCACTCACTGCCTTTCTAGCCTTTGTCTGGAAAGACATACTGGAGAGTTTCTTCATATTTATAACTGGAAGACTCTGGGTAGATTCACTGTTGGTGGTGCTGTCCTGCAGACCAAGTGGAAAAGTGAGATCGGAGAGACATTGTTCACTGTCTAACAACTCAGATGGTGAAGCAGAACAAGAACTGGTGAAGTCATTCAAGTCAGACATGATGCCATCCACAAATAGAGTGGCCTCCAGAGACTCTTCAGAATCACACTCTCCAGCAGAAGATGACAACTTCTCCATCACCTCAGTCTTATACAAGACTAGAACCTGGCTGGCAATCGCTTTTGTGGTGTCAAGGAGGACTTGGTCTTGCAAATACTTTTTGAGAGCCAAGAGAGGTTTTGGGGTCTCACTTTGTCCTTTTTGTTCATTCATGGATGAGGGGGTTATTAAAAGTGGTTTACAAGAAATGGAGTCCGATGTGTCAGCCTCACCATTACTGGAATGACCGACGTCCAGGTACAAAGTTGGAACCATTGTGAAAGAATCTTTTGTGCTCTCCACAAATGTACTTGAGAGATACCCTTTTTCTGGACAGGTAAAAAGCCTCTTCAGCGTATTTTTCGTGTTGTAGTAACAACCAACAGTGTAAGACCAGATCTTACTCTGATGGTTTTCAAGAAGGATCTGCTCACTCTGTGCAGGAGAGCAGGATGCCCTGATAGCCTGGGTAAGATTGTCCATGTCTGAAACAAAGGTACTTACCAACTCAGAGGCCTCATGGTCGATCATAAGGTCTCCGATCTCACCTATCCTAGGAATTGGACTAGATGATGTAGTGCCAGAACAACATGATGTACAACCCCTGAATCTTTTAACGATCTCCCGGATCGATTCGGTGGCCTTGGTCTGAAACTCCTCAGTGAGTAGTCTGTCCATACTTTGTGTTGACAGATGAAGACTAGATTTGGCACCTTTGATATTGAGGTTGCTCTCTCCTTGTTTTAGCATCTCCTCAGAACTTTTACAAGATTCAAGCATCTTCATATGGTCAGCAACAACACAAAGCAGTTCCCTCTTGTCGGGTTCATTTTCCTCCTTATTGCTGAAGTTCAAAACAGTGCCACTGAGGGCTGTCATGACCTGTCCTGTTAAATGTGTCATATCCACCTCAACACCATCCTCTCTGAAAACAACACTCTGCTCAACACTCTGCCCATTAATGAACATCTGAAGTATGTTGGAAACGCCAGACACCATCTCCTCAACCACCTTGGTGCTGGAGACACCACCACTGGCAAAAATGACAGGGGACATTCGCCCAGAGATTGGAGTTTGAATGGCCACAGAGATTATGGAATTGACCTTCTTTGACACTTCTCCAACAATAACCCGGGATAGACTTTGAGTGTCTACCTGGCCCTCTCTTTGGATACAGAGGACATTGTTCAGCGACTCTTTGAAGGAATCCTGGACACTAGTGAGGAGACTGTTCTTAGTGATCCCAAAAAAGTCACTGAGTGGCTCAGATGATATAGACTCACCATCTCCCTGAGTCTTTGGCAACACTGTCTGAGACCTTTGAGAATACAAAGCAAACAATACAGCATTCCATATTCGATAGTAGACACTGTAGTCACATTAATGCATAATTCAGTAATCAGTCATTAAGAGTAAAGTGTTATACAGATAACAAAACATATTTTCACAATATGGGTTATGAATAGTTAGGTGAAACCGGTTTCTTTAGGAATGACTGAACATACCCATTACGAGAGGAGCTTGATTTGGCCGCGCAAGACCTTGAGGATTTTCTGCTGCCACTCTTGCGAACCTTCAGGTTTGTGCTAGAAGATGTCTCTAATTCTGTCAGAGACTTGCCGGATACTGGAGACACATGGCTGTATATCCGTACAAAACGGAAAATTGCAGGGATGATGACCTCCAGGATGGCCTCAGATACAAACCGCACAATCTCCAGGCACATCTCTGCAAGCAGTGCCCTCATCACCTGTAGGACCGAAAACAGTGTAAGTAGATTACTCATAGCCGGGCTCTGAAACCAAGCTCCTCGAAGAGATACCAACAATCTCACATATGTTCATGAGAATCATGAAAGTGGCATATATTGGAAAGCATGAAAAGCAGTAGGCTTCTAAAAAGCTCTTTGAATGTAACTGTTTGTGATAATGTGGATGATACTGTAGACAGATAAATGGCTTGTATCTAATTTTCTTGAAACATCTATTAATATATCTATGAATAATTTTCAAGGTTAAGGGACTTACAGGGTCCATCCTGCCAATGCTTAACTGCCTCCATTGCCTATAGGAGATAATTAGATGTTTTTAGCACCAAAAAGCACACCAACACACATACAATTTATAAAATCCTCCAGATGACATTGTATTCAAATACTACAATAGAAGTTTGGACATACTCCTCAGTAAGTTTTTCCAGAAACCGGATGATAATCGGGTTGAAAGCATCCGGATTGATTGGCGGGAGGTCAAGAGCCCTGGTCTGACAGGCCCTGGAGACACACTCGCTTAGGATCTTTTCATTAGATTGTCCCTGGTGAAATGTCCGCTGAATTGCCATCCTAGAGAATTCCACAGATGTAGAGGGACCTGTGTCCAAAGCAGCATTCACCAAGGTAAAGAAGTCAGAAAACATATAACCTTCTGAGGTTAGCCAACTTTGTGTACTTTGTGAAGTTAAGTACCCAAGAAAGGATAACATGTGCACTCTGCTATTAGTCCTCTGCTCAATAGATGCCCATACTAAATCACATTTACATGCAAAAGGATTACATTCAGTGAAATTAGAGTTTCATTTATGACCTGCATCTGTATCAGTGATCTGCTCCACTTTGTTTCTCTTGGTCCTCTTGGTCTAAAAAGACAATACAGTCAATGATATACACGTAGATACTGTATGAAGCCATTCCAACACAGCCCTTTGAGTAGAGCAAGGGTAAGATTGATTGTAGGGCTGTCCCCGACAAAAAAAAACTTTGTCGACCGAGAGTCATCCTGTTCTAATGTTAAAATGTATTTTTCCATATCAGACACACCCTATGTGTTTGAATACAATCACTTACATAGGCACTGAGCTTGTCTGATGCTTTAAGCACACTGTTTGATTAAATAATTAAGACACACAAATGACTCAAGAAAGAGCCCGATGGTGACACTGTATTAAAATAAATGACAGCGAGTGCCTGTGTGACAGGCGCAAGTTGTCTCGCTTTCCTCCCTACTGCAGTGAAAAGGCACCGCATAACAGCAAGTGTTTATTCTGCTGTCCATGCTGAAGATGCAAGATCATTTCAGCCATTTCGTTTCTTCCTCGTTTCTGAATGAAAAGTTCTGTTACCGAAATCCCTAACTTGTTTACAAAAAGCATTACCTATTTCCTCAGCCTTGCTCTCTTTATGTGAAACATGTAAGCATCGCATGCATGTGACAATTAGGGCCTGACCTATAGCCTATCATAATCAAATCAATAAATTGGTTATAACAAACTCCGAACACAGTAATATCGACAGCAAAATGGATGCGGAGGATGTGAAAAATAAACGCCAAACGGGTGAATGTTTACTGGTTGCTTAGGAGGGAAAGGGAAATTCAGATCTGTGGAAGACATTTGACTTAGTTGTGGAAACTACTGGTGGTCAAGAACAAGAAGGGTATAGGAGCAAGCGCTGACAGAGTATTATGTGTGCCAAACATTTGCTGTTAGATTACAATATTGTTTTTTCTGACCATTTGGAACAGTGTAAACAACACTAAATAAATTCTAAGCAATACCAGTCTGTTCTAACGACCAAAAAATTGTAAAGCCTTTATTACAGCATAGCAAAGATTAAAAACAGCCAAATCTGTGAAATTGCTTAATTCAACATTTTGCCGGTGCATGAGGCTTGGTGCTCACAGAATCAGTAGGCTATTAAACAAATACTCAAACAGGCAACAGAAGCTATATCTGTCTTATATCTGTATATATATATCAAAAGTTTGGACACACCTACTCATTCAAGGCTTTTTCTTTATTTTTACTATTTTCTACATTGTAGAATAGTAGTGAAGACATCAAAACTATGAAATAACACATATGGAATCATGTAGGTACTAAAAAAGTGTTAAACAAATCAAAATATATTTTATATTTTATATTTGAGATTCTTCAAAGCCTTGACAGCAGCTTTGTACACTCTTGGAATTCTCTCAACCAGCTTCACCTGGAATGCTTTTCCAATAGTCTTGAAGGACTTCCCACATATGCTGAGAACTTGTTGGCTGCTTTTCCTTCACTCTGCGGTCCAATTCATCCCAAAACATCTCAATTGGGTTGAGGTTGGGTGATTGTGGATGTCAGGTCATCTGATGCAGCACTCCATCACTCGCCTTCTTGGTCAAATAGCCCTTACACAGCCTAGAGGTGTGTTGGGTAATTGTCCTGTTGAAAAATAAATTATAGTCCCACTAAGCGCAAACCAGATGGGATGGCGTATCACTGCAGGATACTATGGTTGCCATGCTGGTTAAGTGTGCCTTGAATTCTAAACAAATCACAGACAGTGTCACCAGCAAAGCACCCCCACACCATCACACCTCCTCGATGCTTCATGGTGGGAACCACATATGCGGAGATCATTTGTTCACCTACTCTCACAAAGACATTCTTGGAACCAAAAATCTCAGATTTGGACTCATCAGACCAAAGGACAGATTTCCACGGGTCTAATGTCCATTGCTCGTGTTTCTTGGCCCATGCAAGTCTCTCCTTTTTCAGTAGGTCCTTTAGTAGTGCTTTCTTCGCAGCAATTTGACCATGAAGGCCTGATTCACGCAGTCTCCTCTGAACAGTTGATGTTGAGATGTGTCTGGTCCTGCCGTACATACCTACACGTACGCTACGGTCACAAGACGCAGGCCTCCTAATTGTCCCTAGAATTTCTAAGCAAACGGCTGGAGGTAGGGCTTTCTCCTATAGAGCTCCATTTTTATGGAATGGTCTGCCTACCCATGTGAGAGACGCAGACTCAGTCTCAACCTTTAAGTCTTTACTGAAGACTTATCTCTTCAGTAGGTCCTATGATTAAGTATAGTCTGGCCCAGGAGTGTGAAGGTGAACGGAAAGGCTGGAGCAACGAACCGCCCTTGCTGTCTCTGCCTTGTCGGTTCCCCTCTTCCCACTGGGATTCTCTGCCTCTGACCCTTTTACAGGGGCTGAGTCACTGACTTACTGGTGTTCTTCCATGCCGTCCATGGGAGGGGTGCGTCACTTGAGTAGGTTGAGCCACTGACGTGGTCTTCCTGTCTGGGTTGGCGCCCCCCCCTTGGGTTGTGCCGTGGCGGACATCTTTGTGGGCTATACTCGGCCTTGTCTTCGGACGGTAAGTTGGTGGTTGTAGATATCCCTCTAGTGGTGTGGGGGCTGTGCTTTGGCAAAGTGGGTGGGGTTATATCCTGCCTGTTTGGCCCTGTCCGGGGGTATCATCGGATGGGGCCACAGTGTCTTCTGATCCCTCCTGTCTCAGCCTCCAGTATTTATGCTGCAGTAGTTTATGTGTCGGGGGGCTAGGGTCAGTCTGTTACATCTGGAGTATTCTCTTGTCTTATCCAGTGTCCTGTGTGAATGTAAATATGCTCTCTCTAATTCTCTCTTTCTTTCTTTCTTTCTTTCTTTCTTTCTTTCTCTCGGAGGACCTGAGCCCTAGGACTACCTGGCATGATGACTCCTTGCTGTCCCCAGTCCACCTGGCCATGCTGCTGCTCCAGTTTCAACTGTTCTGCCTGCGGCTACGGAACCCTGACCTGTTCACCGGACGTGCTTGTTGCACCCTCGACAATTACTATGATTATTATTATTTGACCATGCTGGTCATTTACGAACATTTTAACATCTTGACCATGTTCTGTTATAATATCCACCCGGCACAGCCAGAAGAGGACTGGCCACCCCTCATAGCCTGGTTCCTCTCTAGGTTTCTTCCTAGGTTTTTGGCCTTTCTCAGGAGTTTTTCCTAGGGAGTTTTTCCCAGCCACCGTGCTTCTTTCACATGCATTGCTTGCTGTTTGGGGTTTTAGGCTGGGTTTCTGTACAGCACTTTGAGATTTCAGCTGATGTACGAAGGGCTATATAAATAAATTTGATTTGATTTGATCTGTTACTTGAACTCTGTGAAGCATTTATTTAGGCTGCAATGTGAGGTGCAGTTAACTCTAATGAACGTATCCTCTGCAGCCGAGGTAACTCTGGGTCTTCCTTTCCTGTGGCGGTCCTCATGAGAGCCAGTTTCATCATAGCGCTTGATGGTTTTTGCGACTTGATGGTTTTTGCACTTGATGAAACGTTCAAAGTTCTTGACATTTTCCGGATTGACTGACCTTCATGTCTTATAGTAGTGACGGACTGTTGTTTCTCTTTGCTTATTTGAGCTGTTCTTGCCATAATATGGACTTGGCCTTTTACCAAATAGGGCTATCTTCTGTATACCAACCCTACCTTGTCACAACACAACTGGTTGGCTCAAACGCATTAAGAAGGAAAGAACTTCCTTTACTTAACTTTTAACAAGGCACACCTGTTAATTAATGAAATGCATCCCAGGTGACTACCACATGAGGCTGGTTGAGAGAATGCCAAGAGTGTGCAAAGCTGTCATCAAGGCAAAGAGTGACTACTTTGAAGAATCTCAAATATAAAGTAGATTTTGATTTGTTTAACACTTTTTTGGTACCTACATGATTCCATATGTGTTATTTCATAGTTTTGATGTCTTCACTACTATTCTACAATGTAGAAAATAGTAAAAAATAAAGAAAAACCCTTTTGACTGGTAATATATATATGGATGATTTACAAAGCCAGGCACATTTAACAATTAGGCTATTGATTATAGACCTAAATAAGTTGTGTTTTCTTCTCTCCTCAATCTTCTTAGACAATTAGGCTAAGGCAAGGGCTGTTTCCCCGTCTCTGCTGCTGCTGCTGCCTCTGCAGCATTGTTCTCAATCCCAATATGCTGGTTAACTTTGCTATTATGCACATACCAACATAGGGAAGGGCCCCAATTCAACGGCGCACTGAAGATTATGTTTCAGAACCACGGACAGCGACCGTATCCAACGCAGGAGAAAGCACATTTGTTATAAAATAATATTTGATTGATTAGTGTTGCACCATTATTTTTACATAATATAACCATATACAATTTCAGTATCACGTCTTAGCGTGATGGACTGTGCCATCACTGTGGCCTCGGCAATGGATTAGTCAACTGTGACAGGCGCGAATCAGACAGGTGTCCATGTGCACCATGAAGAAAAAAAACTTTTGCGACTGCTCGACTTAAGAAATCCCAGTCAACCAATAGCCTATCGACCAAACAATCGACCAAATGGGGTCAGCCCTAGATTTACTATTAGGAGATAAAAGGGTATTGTATGGGCAATTTACCTTCCTCAGAACAACATGCTGTAGGGTCAGGTTATAGACATGAAAGATATCACAAATATCCACATCTCTGCTCAATCTATTCCCTTACCTTGACTTTATTTCTCTTCACGGCATCCTGCTCCATCTGAGGCAGGGGATCCTTCTTCACCTCTTCCTCATCTTCATCATTCTGATTATCAACAAAATCTCTCTCAGCTGCATCAGTATCAGTGCTCTGTTCAACTGTGGACCTGTTGGCACCGGTCCTCCTCTTTGTCTAAAAAGACAATACAGTCAGTGACATACTGTATGTTGCCGTTGCTATACAGGCCTTTGAGAAGAGCTAGGGTAAACGATTGGTGATTGAATATTATTATGGAAGTCTGTTGTAAGGACAATTTACCCTCCAACCTCACAACAGCATGTTGTATGGCATATTGGACAGGTTTGGAGTGTGGACAGGTAAGACCCCAGATTTCCCTTTCTCTCCTCAATCTATTGTCTCACCTTAACTTTTCTCCTTGTCACAGCCTTCAGCTCGATCTGAGGCAGGGGATCCTTCACTTCACTATCTTCTGGATAGTTTAAACTCAGGATATCTTTCTTCATTTTCTGGACTTGACCTTCCAAACTTTGATGATCATGTGGATCATCTTCGTTTAAACTCTGATTGGAACAAATTAGACCATTTTTTAAATGCTCATGGATATGGCCAATATACCACAGCTAAGAGCTGTTCTTACGCACGACACAACGCAGAGTTATTATAAACTGGTTACCAACTTAATTAGAAGAGTAAAAAATAAATGTTTTGTCATACCCGTGGTATCCGCTCTGATATACCACAGCTTTCAGCCAATCAGCATTCAGGGCTCGAACCACCCAGTTTATAGTGGCCAATATACTATGGCTAAGCGCTGTTCTTAGGCAAAACTGCTTGGATACAGCCCTTAGCTGTGGTATATTGGCCATATACCACAAACACTGAGGTGCCATATTGCTAATAAAAACTGGTTACCAACATAAATAGAACAGTAACAAGTCTTTTTGCATCATAACCGTGGTATATTGTCATATATACACATGGCTGAAATGCTGTTTCAGCCAATAAGCATCCAGGACCCAAACTGCCTGGTTTATAATTACACAATAATGCACGAGGGGGCTTGGTGTAATTACACAATTATACCAACAGGTTCCTGAACAGCTTCAATCGCCAAGCCATAAGACTGCTAAATAACTAACAAAATGACTACACAGTACAGGTTTTCGCTATAAATACACATAGATCCTATTGCCTGATATCAAGATTCGTAATTAATGCGTTATGGAGTCACCTATTATTATAATAATTTAGGTAAAATTATGATAAGTAGCCTACTGCTGTTATCTTTGCAAGGATCATATTTTATTTATAACAAGTCCCATAGGTTATTATAATGCATACTTTTTTTTTTACAATATTTAAAATGATTATATGAGCGGAACATTAACGTTGGCCCACACCGCCACCCAGCTGTCACTACTTGCGGGATGTCCTGTATACCCTGTGGTCCCTGCCGCTGCATTTTAAAAAAAGATGGTGCATCGGTTCCTACACAACTGCATAGGCCTTCTCTGTTAACCATTCATAGGCTTACCTTATTATCCTTATTATCCTCCATGGTTAAAGTCTATGACTGGAGCTTATGTTCTCATCACGTAAAACTTAACCAAGTGATTACCAAAGAGATAAGGCTATCGCATTTTATACGGTAACTCAGCCAACGTCATAATGTGAAAGAACTTTTACGTAATAAAACAACTTCAGGGATGATCTGTCAATCAATGCGACCAGCGACGCCATACTGGAACCCCATACCACTAAAAAGACCCGTCGAAACAATAAATACTGATGTGTTAGCTACGTTTCCGGGTTGTTTTGTAAAATAATGTGATGAGACAACAAATAAATAAGTAAACAACAGCCGACAACAATGATGAGCAATACATAACATTGTAAATAAGAATGTGTTCTTAACTGACTTGCCTAGTTAAATAAGCTTAAATCATAAATAAATAAAAAAAATAATAATAATCAAATGCAGTAATTTGAGAGGACCGCTTGAGGGCGACTACGACCCAGTTTTGAATAAACAAGGACAGAAGCATGCCATGTGTTGTTGGGTCAGAGGCGAAGGTGGCAGCAAAATTAACTTCAGAGAGCCAGTTATTACAAATGATTCCAGGTACGTGTGTGTGTATTGCAGCTGACATGAGCTAAACCTGAATTAACTGTATGTGAAGTATGGCATGGACGCAAACTGTAGCTCTGGCTAGCTACTGTGGCTAGCTAGCAAGCACGTTAGCTAACGTGTTACTGTATAGCTACAACACAAGTATTCTAATCTTGAGAGAAACGTAACGTTGGCTATTGTTGTCTGTGGTCCTGTAGCTCAGTTGGTACAGCATGGCGCTTGCAACGCAAGTATTATGGGTTCGATTCCCGGGGGCACCCATACGTAAAATGTATACGTGCATGGCCATTGCTTCGCCCGGCAACGAACCATTGTTTATACAGACGACTAGTTGCAGAAGCTTCCGTACGTAGTCAGGCGTCCTTGATCAACACACTCAAACGAAAATAACGTTTCTACTAGCGGCATATTCAGTATCTCTAGGAACGATACTTTCCGGGACGAAGCAAGCATGATCGTGGCGGGTAAAAGTGCTAAATGGCTTATACACAGAACCAGTGGAGTGGTGGAAAAAGTGCCCAATTGTCATACATGACTGAGTCATTTTCTATTAAGGTATCTTTACTTTTACTCAAGTTAAAGTCACCCAGTAAAATACTAGAGTAATAGTCTAAAAGTATTTGTTTTTAAATATACTTAAGTATCAAAAATGTAATTGGATAAAATATACTTATAATAGAAACCTATAAATAATTTCAAATTCCTTATATTAAGCAAACCAGACGGACCCATATTCTTGTTTTATTTATGGATAGCCAGGGGCTCCAACACTGACATAATGGGTGGGACACAATGCAGATAGCCCAGTTAGCCAATGTGCGGGAGCACTGGTTGGTCGGGCCAATTGAGGTAGTATGTACATGGATGTATGGTTAAAGTGACTATGCATATAAGATAAGCAGCGGCGTAAAAGAGGGGGGGGGGCACACAATGCAAATAGTACGGGTAACCATTGGTTACCTGTTCAGAAGTATTATGGCTTGGGGGTAAAAACTGTTGAGAAGCCTTTTTGTCCTAGACTTGGCACTCCGGTACCGCTTGCCATGCGGTAGTAGAGAGAACAGTCTATGACTGGGGTGGCTGGGGTCTTTGACAATTTTTAGTGCCTTCCTATGACACCGCCTGGTGTAGAGGTCCTGGATGGCAGGCAGCTTTGCCCCAGTGATGTATTGGGCCGTACGCACTACGTTCTGAAGTGCCTTGCAGTCATATTTGCCTTATGCAGCACCACACATCGCCTTTGCATAGAGTTGATCAGGCTCTTGGTTGTGGCCTGTGGATTGTTGTCCCCGTCTTCAATGGCTGTGCGAAGTTGCTGAATATTGTCAGGAATTGGAACACGCTGTCATGCACATTGATCCAGAGCATCCCAATTGTGCTCAATGGGTGACATGTCTGGTAAGTATGCAGGCCATGGACGAACTGGGGCATTTTCAGCTTCCAGGAATTGTGTACAGATCCGTGTGACATGGGGCAGTGCATTATCATGCTAAAACATGAGGTGATGGTGGCGGAGGAGTGGCACGACAGTGGGCCTCAGGATCTCATCACTTTATTTCTGCATTCAAATTGCCATCGATAAAATGCAATAGTGTTCGTTGTCCGTAGCTTATGCCTGCCCATACCATAAGCCCACCGCCCACATTGGGCGAACCACTCGCCAACACGATTCCATACGCGCTGTCTGCCATTTGCCCGGTCCAGTTGAAACTGGGATTCATCTTTGAAGAGCACACTTCTCCAGCATGCCAGTGGCCATCGAAGGTAAGCATTTGCCCACTGAAGTCGGTTAGGATGCCGAACTGCAGTCAGGTCAAGACCCTGGTGAGGACGACGAGCACGCAGAGAAGCTTCCTTGAGACGGTTTCTGCAAAAATTATTCGGTTCAGCAAACCCACAGTTCCATCAGCTGTCTGGATGGCTAGTCTCAAACGATCCCGCAGGTGAAGAAGCCGCATGTGGAGTTCCTGGGCTGGCGTGGTTACATTTGGTCTGCGGTTGTGAGGCAGGTTGGACCTACTGCCAAATTCTCTAAAACAAAGTTGGAGGCAGCTTATGGTAGAGAAAGGAACATTCAATTCTCTGGCAAAAGCTCTGGTGGACATTCCTGCAGTCAGCATGCCAATTGCACACTCCCTCAACTTCAGTAATATGTGTCATTGTGTTGTGACAACTGCACATTTTAGTGGCCTTTTATTGTCCCCAGCACAAGGTGTACCTGTGTAATGAACGATTATGCTGTTTAATCCGCTTTTTGATATGCCACACCTGTCAGGTGGATGGATTATCTTGGCAAATGAGAAATGATCACTAAAAGGGATGTAAGCAAATTTGTGCACAAAATGAGAGAAGCTTTTTGTGCGTATGGAAAATTTGTTGGGTTCTTTTCTTTCAGCTCATGAAACATGGGACCAACACTTTACATGTTGCGTTCCTATATTTTTGTGAACCTGAACATCATCTTATCTCTTTTGTGCCACCAATGTAGGAGGTTATGGAAGGGGAAACTGTATTGCAGTAGTCTAGTGTATGGTGCGGGAATAATGACAAGCGAACATGGAGAGATTTGTGTTCACATTGCCCTAACAAAGGGAACCGAACACAGACTTCAAGCGAATCGAACTTACATTTACATTTTAGTCATTTAGCAGACGCTCTTATCCAGAGCGACTTACAGTAGTGAGTGCACACATTTCATTTCATGCATTTTTTGTTTTGTTTTTTGTACTGGCCCCCCGTGGGAATCAAACCCACAACCCTGGCGTTGCACACACCATGCCTGCGTTGCAAACACCATGCTCTACCAACTGAGCCAAAGGGAAGCCTACGTTAGACCACCTCTTGAGATTGTTTTGGTTTGCCTCGGGGCTCTTTTGAGGGGTCTGGGTTCCCTTGGCGTGTTCACACTGCACAAAAATTAAGCTAACCTCACTGAGTTCACAAATTGTCTGAAAGGGGCCACGTTTGAAAACACTTAACCTCTAGAGGACACCTTCGAGATAAAATCCCGTTAACCTGTTGGGGCTAGGGGGCAGTATTTGCACGGCCGGATAAAAAAACGTACCCGATTTAAACTGGTTACTACTCTTGCCCAGAAACGAGAATATGCATATAATTAATTAGTAGATCTGGATAGAAGACACTCTAAAGTTTCTAAAACTGTTGGAATGGTGTCTGTGAGTATAACAGAACTCGTATGGCAGGCCAAAACCTGAGAAGATTCCATACAGGAAGTGCCTTGTCTGACAATTTGTTGTCCTTCTGTTGCATCTCTATCGAAAATACAGCATCTCTGCTGTAACATGACATTTTCTAAGGCTTCCATTGGCTCTCAGAAGGTGCCTATTTCCTCAGCCTTGCTCTCTTTATGTGAAACATGTAAGCATCGCATGCATGTGACAATTAGGGCCTGACCTATAGCTTATCATAATCAAATCAATAAATTGGTTATAACAAACTCCGAACACAGTAATATCGACAGCAAAATGGATGCGGAGGATGTGAAAAATAAACGCCAAACGGGTGAATGTTTACTGGTTGCTTAGGAGGGAAAGGGAAATTCAGATCTGTGGAAGACATTTGACTTAGTTGTGGAAACTACTGGTGGTCAAGAACAAGGAGGGTATAGGAGCAAGCGCTGACAGAGTATTATGTGTGCCAAACATTTGCTGTTAGATTACAATATTGTTTTTTTCTGACCATTTGGAACAGTGTAAACAACACTAAATAAATTCTAAGCAATACCAGTCTGTTCTAACGACCAAAAAATTGTAAAGCCTTTATTACAGCATAGCAAAGATTAAAAACAGCCAAATCTGTGAAATTGCTTAATTCAACATTTTGCCGGTGCATGAGGCTTGGTGCTCACAGAATCAGTAGGCTATTAAACAAATACTCAAACAGGCAACAGAAGCTATATCTGTCTTATATCTGTGTGTATGTATATATATATGTGTGTATATACCAGTCAAAAGTTTGGACACACCTACTCATTCAAGGGTTTTTCTTTATTTTTACTATTTTCTACATTGTAGAATAGTAGTGAAGACATCAAAACTATGAAATAACACATATGGAATCATGTAGGTACTAAAAAAGTGTTAAACAAATCAAAATATATTTTATATTTGAGATTCTTCAAAGCCTTGACAGCAGCTTTGTACACTCTTGGAATTCTCTCAAACAGCTTCACCTGGAATGCTTTTCCAACAGTCTTGAAGGACTTCCCACATATGCTGAGAACTTGTTGGCTGCTTTTCCTTCACTCTGCGGTCCAATTCATCCCAAAACATCTCAATTGGGTTGAGGTTGGGTGATTGTGGATGTCAGGTCATCTGATGCAGCACTCCATCACTCGCCTTCTTGGTCAAATAGCCCTTACACAGCCTAGAGGTGTGTTGGGTAATTGTCCTGTTGAAAAATAAATTATAGTCCCACTAAGCGCAAACCAGATGGGATGGCGTATCACTGCAGGATACTATGGTAGCCATGCTGGTTAAGTGTGCCTTGAATTCTAAACAAATCACAGACAGTGTCACCAGCAAAGCACCCCCACACCATCACACCTCCTCGATGCTTCATGGTGGGAACCACATATGCGGAGATCATTTGTTCACCTACTCTCACAAAGACATTCTTGGAACCAAAAATCTCAGATTTGGACTCATCAGACCAAAGGACAGATTTCCACGGGTCTAATGTCCATTGCTCGTGTTTCTTGGCCCATGCAAGTCTCTTCTTTTTATTGGTGTCCTTTAGTAGTGCTTTCTTCGCAGCAATTTGACCATGAAGGCCTGATTCACGCAGTCTCCTCTGAACAGTTGATGTTGAGATGTGTCTGTTACTTGAACTCTGTGAAGCATTTATTTAGGCTGCAATGTGAGGTGCAGTTAACTCTAATGAACGTATCCTCTGCAGCCGAGGTAACTCTGGGTCTTCCTTTCCTGTGGCGGTCCTCATGAGAGCCAGTTTCATCATAGCGCTTGATGGTTTTTGCGACTTGATGGTTTTTGCACTTGATGAAACGTTCAAAGTTCTTGACATTTTCCGGATTGACTGACCTTCATGTCTTATAGTAGTGACGGACTGTTGTTTCTCTTTGCTTATTTGAGCTGTTCTTGCCATAATATGGACTTGGCCTTTTACCAAATAGGGCTATCTTCTGTATACCAACCCTACCTTGTCACAACACAACTGGTTGGCTCAAACGCATTAAGAAGGAAAGAACTTCCTTTACTTAACTTTTAACAAGGCACACCTGTTAATTAATGAAATGCATCCCAGGTGACTACCACATGAGGCTGGTTGAGAGAATGCCAAGAGTGTGCAAAGCTGTCATCAAGGCAAAGAGTGACTACTTTGAAGAATCTCAAATATAAAGTAGATTTTGATTTGTTTAACACTTTTTTGGTACCTACATGATTCCATATGTGTTATTTCATAGTTTTGATGTCTTCACTACTATTCTACAATGTAGAAAATAGTAAAAATAAAGAAAAACCCTTTTGACTGGTAATATATATATATATATGGATGATTTACAAAGCCAGGCTATTGATTATAGACCTAATTAAGTTGTGTTTTCTTCTCTCCTCAATCTTCTTAGACAATTAGGCTAAGGCAAGGGCTTTTTCCCCGTCTCTGCTGCTGCTGCTGCCTCTGCAGCATTGTTCTCAATCCCAATATGCTGGTTAACTTTGCTATTATGCACATAGCAACATAGGGAAGGGCCCCAATTCTACGGCGACACTGAAGATTATGTTTCAGAACCACGGACAGCGACCGTATCCAACGCGGGAGAAAGCACATTTGTTATAAAATAATATTTGATTGATTAGTGTTGCACCATTATTTTTACATAATATAACCATATACAATTTCAGTATCACGTCTTAGCGTGATGGACTGTGCCATCACTGTGGCCTCGGCAATGGATTAGTCAACTGTGACAGGCACGAATCAGACAGGTGTCCATGTGCACCATGAAGAAAAAAAAACTTTTGCGACTTAAGAAATCCCAGTCAACCAATAGCCTATCGACCAAACAATCGACCAGTCGACCAAATGGGGTCAGCCCTAGATTTACTATTAGGAGATAAAAGGGTATTGTATGGGCAATTTACCTTCCTCAGAACAACATGCTGTAGGGTCAAGTTATAGACATGAAAGATATCACAAATATCCACATCTCTTCTCAATCTATTCCCTTACCTTGACTGTATTTCTCTTCACGGCATCCTGCTCCATCTGAGGCAGGGGATCCTTCTTCACCTCTTCCTCATCTTCATCATTCTGATTATCAACAAAATCTCTCTCAGCTGCATCAGTATCAGTGCTCTGTTCAACTGTGGACCTGTTGGCACCGGTCCTCCTCTTTGTCTAAAAAGACAATACAGTCAGTGACATACTGTATGTTGCCGTTGCTACAGGCCTTTGAGAAGAGCTAGGGTAAACGATTGGTGATTGAATATTATTATGGAAGTCTGTTGTAAGGACAATTTACCCTCCAACCTCACAACAGCATGTTGTATGGCATATTGGACAGGTTTGGAGTGTGGACAGGTAAGACCCCAGATTTCCCTTTCTCTCCTCAATCTATTGTCTCACCTTAACTTTTCTCCTTGTCACAGCCTTCAGCTCGATCTGAGGCAGGGGATCCTTCACTTCACTATCTTCTGGATAGTTTAAACTCAGGATATCTTTCTTCATTTTCTGGACTTGACCTTCCAAACTTTGATCATGTGGATCATCTTTGTTTAATCTCTGATTGGAACAAATTAGACCATTTTTTAAATGCTCATGGATATGGCCAATATACCACAGCTAAGAGCTGTTCTTACGCACGACACAACACAGAGTTATTATAAACTGGTTACCAACTTAATTAGAAGAGTAAAAATAAATGTTTTGTCATACCCGTGGTATACGCTCTGATATGCCACAGCTTTCAGCCAATCAGCATTCAGGGCTCGAACCACCAGTTTATAATGGCCAATATACTATGGCTAAGCGCTGTTCTTAGGCAAAACTGCTTGGATACAGCCCTTAGCTGTGGTATATTGGCCATATACCACAAACACTGAGGTGCCATATTGCTAATAAAAACTGGTTACCAACATAAATAGAACAGTAACAAGTCTTTTTGCATCATAACCGTGGTATATTGTCGTATATACACATGGCTGAAATGCTGTTTCAGCCAATAAGCATCCAGGACCCAAACTGCCTGGTTTATAATTACACAATAAGGCACGAGGGGGCTTGGTGTAATTACACAATTATACCAACAGGCTCCTGAACAGCTTCAATCGCCAAGCCATAAGACTGCTAAATAACTAACAAAATGACTACACAGTACAGGTTTTCGCTATAAATACACATAGATCCTATTGCCTGATATCAAGATTCGTAATTAATGCGTTATGGAGTCACCTATTATTATAATAATTTAGGTAAAATTATGATAAGTAGCCTACTGCTGTTATCTTTGCAAGGATCATATTTTATTTATAACAAGTCCCATAGGTTATTATAATGCATACTTTTTTTTTTTACAATATTTAAAATGATTATATTAGCGGGACATTAACGCTGGCCCACACCGCCACCCAGCTGTCACTACTTGCGGGATGTCCTGTATACCCTGTGGTCCCTGCCGCTGCATTTAAAAAAAAGACGGTGCATCGGTTCCTACACCACTGCATAAGCCTTCTCTGTTAACCATTCATAGGCTTACCTTATTATCCTTATTATCCTCCATGGTTAAAGTCTATGACTGGAGCTTATGTTCTCATCACGTAAAACTTAACCAAGTGATTACCAAAGAGATAAGGCTATCGCATTTTATACGGTAACTCAGCCAACGTCATAATGTGAAAGAACTTTTACGTAATAAAACAACTTCAGGGATGATCTGTCAATCAATGCGACCAGCGACGCCATACTGGAACCCCATACCACTAAAAAGACCCGTCGAAACAATAAATACTGATGTATTAGCTACGTTTCCGGTTTTTTTTTGTAAAATAATGTGATGAGACAACATATATAAATAAGTAAACAACAGCCGACAACAATGATGAGCAATACATAACATTGTAAATAAAAATGTGTTCTTAACTGACTTGCCTAGTTAAATAAGCTTAAATCATAAAAAAAAAAAAAAATTATAATAATAATCAAATGCAGTAATTTGAGAGGAACAGCCACAGCAAACCCATCTGTGATATTAAGGTGCGCTAGTTGGTTATAAAAGGTGGGTCATACATACAGTGTGTGAGGTAGCTATTAGTTTTTCTCTACACACATATCTGGCAAGGGAGTCAAGTTGACCAACTCATTTGGCCAACTAATCCCAGATAAAGGCTAACAATGCAAATGTTGCTTAAGGTCATTCCATTAAAGTGAACCAATAATAATATGAAACTCCTGTGACAGGTCGAGAAGCAGCGGGAAACCCTAATGGGCTCATCCCCTGGACCAAGTTCTGCAAGGTGAGCATCTCACTGGAAGTTTAGTGTTTTAGCCAACCCGTGTGTGTTTACTATGGGTTGTGTATTGAGTGTGTCTTTACCTGAGCAGAATGTGAATGAGAAGAGCTTTCCCTTCTGGCTGTGGATCGAGGGAATACTGGACCTGATCAAGAGACACCTGCTGTGTCTGTGGAATGATGGGGAAAACATCTCTCCAACTCACATTACTTCAGTATGCCTTTCTGAAGACTAGGTTTACATTACTTTTTTGAAAAGTGACTTTATTGTGCTATAATCCACTACATCTCTATGGTCTATAGGTGTATCATGGGCTTTGTTAGTAAGGAGAGAGAGAAGGCCCTGCTGAAGGACAAGGAGCCTGGAACTTTCCTGCTGCGCTTCAGCGAGAGCAGCCGAGAGGGAGCCATTACCTTCACCTGGGTGGAGGGCTCCAATAACGGTGTGTGTGTTTTTTTGTGTGCATGTGTGTTTGTAGCTTTGTAGCTGTAGATGAAGGGGAGGAGATGGGTTAAAGAAGGATTTTTAAGCCTTGAGAGAATTGGGACGTGGATTGTGTATGTGTGCCATTCAGAGGGTGAATGGGCAAGACAACATATTTAAGTGCCTTTGAATGGGGTATAGTAGTAGGTGCCAGGTGCATCGGTTTGAGTCAAGAACTGCAACACTGCTGGGATTTTCACGCTCAACAGTTTCCCGTGTGTATCAAGAATGGTCCACCACCCAAAGAATATCCAGCCAACTTGACACAACTGTGGGAAGCATTGGAGTCAGCATGGGCCAGCATCCTTGTGGAACACTTTCGACACCTTGTAAAGTCCATGCCTCGACGAATTGAGGCTGTTCTGGGGGCAAAAGTGTGGGGAGAGGGTGCAACTCAATATGAGGAAGGTGTTCCTAATGTGTGGTATATATACTCAGTGTACATACCAATGGACAGACAAAAATATTTATATTTTAATTGTTTTTACACATTATGAGTATGTGTCTCTACATCTGTCTCAGGTATATGTGTTTCTGTTTGTATTATTTTACCAGGTAAGCTGACTGAGAACACATTCTCATATCACATTGTGTGTGTGTGTGTGCATTTATGTACAGTTGAAGTCGGAAGTTTACATACACTTAGGTTGGAGTCATTAAAACTCATTTTTCAACCACTCCACAAATGTTTTGTTTTAACAAACTATACTTTTGTGCATGACACAAGTAATTTTTCCAACAATTGTTTACAGACAGATTATTTCACTTTTAATTCACTGTATCACAATTCCAGTGGGTCAGAAGTTTACATACACTAAATTGACTGTGCCTTTAAACAGCTTAGAAAATTCCCGAAAATGTCATGGCTTTAGATGCTTCTGATAGGCTAATTGACATCATTTGAGTCAATTGGAGGTGTACCTGTGGATGTATTTCAAGGCCTACCTTCAAACTCAGTGCCTCTTTGCTTGACATCATGGGAAAATCAAAAGAAATCAGCCAAAAAAATGGTGGACCTCCACAAGTCTGGTTCATCCTTGGGAGCAATTTCCAAACGCCTGAAGGTACCACGTTCATCTGCACAACCAATAGTACGCAAGTATAAACACCATGGGACCACGCAGCCGTCATGCCGCTCAGGAAGGAGACGCGTTCTGTCTCCTAGATATGAACATACTTTGGTGCGAAACGTGCAAATCAATCACAGAACAACAGCAAAAGACCTTGTGACGATGCTGGAGGAAACAGGTACAAAAGTATCTATATCCATAGTAAAACAAGTCCTATATCGACATAACCTGAAAGGCCGCTCAGCAAGGAAGAAGCCACTGCTCCAAAACCGCCATTAAAAAAGCCAGACTACGGTTTGCAATAGCACATGGGGACAACGATTGTACTTTTTTTCCCCCTCTGGTCTGATGAAACAAAAATAGAACTGTTTGGCCATAATGACGATTGTTATGTTTGGAAGAAAAAGGGGGAGGCTTGCAAGCCGAAGAACACCATCCCAACCGTGAAGCATGGGGGTGGCAGCATTATGTTGTGGGGGTGCTTTGCTGCAGGAGGGACTGGTGCACTTCACAAAATAGATGGCATCATGAGAAGGACAATTTGGTGGATATATTGAAGCTACATCTCAAGACATCAGTCAGGAAGTTAAAGCTTGGTCGCAAATGGGTCTTCCAAATGGACAATGACCCCAAGCATACTTCCAAAGTTGAGGCAAAATGGCCTAAGGACAACAAAGTCAAGGTATTGGAGTGGCCATCGCAAAGCCCTGACCTCAATCCAAAATAACATTTGTGGGCAGAACTGAAAAAGTGTGTGCGAGCAAGGAGGCCTACAAACCTGACTCAGTTACACCAGCTCTGTCAGGAGTAATGGGCCAAAATTCACCCAACATATTGTGGGAAGCTTGTGGAAGGCTACCCGACTCGTTTGACCCAAGTTAAACAATTTAAAGGCAATGCTACCAAATACTAATTGAGTGTATGTCAACTTCTGACCCACTGGGAATGTGATGAAAGAAATAAATGCTGAAATAAATCATTCTCTCTACTATTATTCTGAAAATGTCACATTCTTAAGATAAAGTGGTGATCCTAACTGACCTAAGACAGGCAATTTTTACTAGGATTAAATGTCAGGAATTGTGAAAAACTGGAGTTTAAATGTATTTGGCTAAGGTGTATGTAAACTTCCGACTTCAACTGTATATCTATGAACATATAGACGTCCATTTCCACGCGGTGGAGCCCTACACTAAGAAGGAGCTGGCCGCCGTCTCTTTTCCTGACATCCTCCGCAACTACAAGGTGATGGCTGCTGAGAACATCCCTGAGAACCCTCTGCTCTACCTCTACCCCAACATCCCCAAAGACAGTGCCTTCACACGCTACTACAGCCGCCCCACAGAAGGTAACTAACAAGCTGTTAGAAATGTATGTGTGTTGAGGAAAGATTGAGTAGTTGAAAAAGGTACAAATGGTGTTGAAGACTTCAATTCCAGTCTAAGCTATTATACACAATATATACTGCATAGCATACTTTTCTTATTTTGTTGTGCCACACCCTTTTCCCCCATTTGAAATACTGACCACTGGTAATGCCTTGCCACAGGAGGTTGGTGAGGGGAGGAAGGCTCAAAATAATGTCTGGAATGGAGTGTGTGATGTGTTTGATACCATTCTATTTACTCCATTCCAGCCATTACTATGAATCCGTGCTCCCCAATTTAGGGGCCACCTGCCACCTGTGTTTGGTTCTGATGATAACCTTTAGACGTCTATAACCTTTGACCTTCTCAGCTGCTGAGCCAATGGAGTTGGAGAGTGCCTCTGAGGCTGGCTACATTCAGACGGAGCTCATCTCTGTGTCTGAAGTGTAAGTCTGATTCTTGTTATGAAACACCTTTTACTGTTTTTATATCGTTTTCATTGATTTAAGATACACCCAACAGACCAAATCAAATCAAATTTATTTATATAGCCCTTCGTATATCCGCTGAAATCTCAAAGTGCTGTACAGAAACCCAGCCTAAAACCCCAAACAGCAAGCAATGCATGTGAAAGAAGCACGGTGGCTAGGAAAAACTCCCTAGGAAAAACTCCCTAGAAAGGCCAAAAACCTAGGAAGAAACCTAGAGAGGAACCAGGCTATGAGGGGTGGCCAGTCCTCTTCTGGCTGTGCCGGGTGGATATTGTAACAGAATATGGTCAAGATGTTAAAATGTTCATAAATGACCAGCATGGTCAAATAATAATAATCAGAGTAGTTGTCGAGGGTGCAACAAGCACGTCCGGTGAACAGGTCAGGGTTCCGTAGCCGCAGGCAGAACAGTTGAAACTGGAGCATGGCCAGGTGGACTGGGGACAGCAAGGAGTCATCATGCTAGGTAGTCCCGAGGCATGGTCCTAGGGCTCAGGTCCTCCGAGAGAAAGAAAGAAAGAGAGAGAGAGAATTAGAGAGAGCATATTTAAATTCACACAGGACACCGGATAAGACAAGAGAATACTCCAGATGTAACAGACTGACCCTAGCCCCCCGACACATAAACTACTGCAGCATAAATACTGGAGGCTGAGACAGGAGGGATCAGAAGACACTGTGGCCCCATCCGATGATACCCCCGGACAGGGCCAAACAGACAGGATATAACCCCACCCACTTTGCCAAAGCACAGCCCCCACACCACTAGAGGGATGTCTACAACCACCAACTTACCGTCCGAAGACAAGGCCGAGTATAGCCCACAAAGATCTCCGCCATGGCACAACCCAAGGGGGGGGGCGCCAACCCAGACAGGAAGACCACGTCAGTGACTCAACCCACTCAAGTGACGCACCCCTCCCGTGGACGGCATGGAAGAACACCAGTAAGTCAGTGACTCAGCCCCTGTAATAGGGTTAGAGGCAGAGAATCCCAGTGGAAAGAGGGGAACCGGCAAGGCAGAGACAGCAAGGACAGACGACACACACAGCCCAAAGTACAAGAAAAGGTCAAATGAAAAGTGTACGTCTCTTGTTATGTCAGTCACTGACAGTCACTCACCCATGTCAGCTAACATGTTTTAGATCGGTAAATTAGTCTAGCCAAATATTTCACTGGTAGTAAACATGGTTGAATTACCGACCGGGGGGCACCCATTGATTGATTGTCACTCTCACTCAGATATCATATTTTCTCCTGGTTATGTAACTGTTTGTTGGGTTCTGTTTCTCCTCAGCCACCCCTCCAGACTACAGGACGCCATGCTGCCCATGAGTTCCCAAGTGTATGGAGAGCTGACCAGGATTATTAACCCTGATGAGATTGAAAATGTGGTAGGTTAACAGCCAGACAGCACCTGCCACACACACAGATTAGCGACACTGTGGTAGGTTTTAGCCAGACAGCACCAGCCACACACAGAGTAGAGACACTGTTGTATGTTAGTCAGCCAGCAGTAGCCACACACAGTGGTCGCGTTCCCCTGCTCAGCCGTTCCATGCATCAACCAATGGTTGCATGCTACATCAACTGTGCCACCCGGCACCAGATTGCTATAACATATGTGGTTAGCTGATACGTAAAATAATTATCCGGGAGTAGAAAGATCTGGCATGCATCAGCAACACCTGGGCAGAGGAGCATGACCCACAGTGTGGTAGGTTAGAGACAGACAGCGCCAGCCACACTCAGAGATGAGACAACACACATCTAATCATCATAAAACAACAAAATGTGGAAAAGATGTGAACATTTGAGAAGACAAGACAGCCCTGGGCTAAAATTAGAATGTAAGGTCCTGGCAAATCAGCTGTACCGCTTTATTTCCAAATCTTTCATGGCGAGGGTCGGGATAATTCATGCATTTTTTTTATTTACTATGTGACTGTGCCACTGTGTAACACATGCAATCACAAAAGTGCAGCATTACACTATTGAGATGCAGCCATTTTTTCCCCCTGATCCTATGTTGTCCCTCTCCCTTCAGATGTGCACTCCCTTCCCAAACTAATCTGCCCTCTTCAGGTGGTGCCCAGGAAAATGTGTGTAAGCTCCCGAGCCGAGTACCGAAGATACCACACAAAAAGGATGACGTTTGCAATAGATTTGAAAGCACAACTGAAACTGTATATGTAGTCCTACGTTATCGTTTTATATACATGCATGAGATTTTGGGGCTTTGAGTCCAGCTGTTTGTAATAAGGAATGTCATTCTACACTACTTGTGGGACAGGGTAATATTTTGTTTATGCATATGTAATGTGAACAACAAAAGGGATGCAGAAAGCTGTTCTTCACCTTGTAAATAGATACGATTTTGTAGTCACTTATAATGAGGAAAATGGTTCAGCTGTTCTGGGTCGTTCCACGAAATGAGTACCCTTTTGATATTTTAGTCAGAAATGTTGAACCAATATTGAATTTTAAAAGGATGTTATATTAAATGAAGTGGCCTTTAATATAGACCACATGGAGACTTCAATAAATCAGATGTTTAATATGGATAAAGGCTTGCTAAAGTGCCAAAATTCATCAAATATATCTATATTGTTTTGTGTACTTTTTACCCATTTTTCTCCCCAATTTAGTGATTTCCAATTGGTAGTCTTGTCTCATTGCTACAACTCCCGTACGGACTCGGGAGAGGCGAAGGTCAAGAGCCATGCGTCCGCCGAAACATGACCCTGCTTCTTGACACACCGCACCAATGTGTCAGAGGAAACACCGCACAACTGGCGACCGCCACAGGAGTCGCTAGAGCGCGATAGGACAAGGACATCACGTCCGGCTAAACCCTCCCCTAACCTAGACGACGCTGGGCCAATTGTGCGTCGCCTCATGGGTCTCCCGGTCGTGGTCGGCTGCGACACAGCCCGGGATTGAACCCGGCTCTATAGTGACGCCTCAAGCACTGCGATGCAGTGCCTTAGACAACTGCGCCACTCGGGAGGCCTCAAATTCAGCATTTTGACACTTAATCCCAACATTTCTCCAAGTTTCTCCAAGCCCTAGTTATTTTGTTGCTTTCACAAAGTCATTCTTTATTTCATGTGAGTAGTGATTCATTTGCATATGTCCCTCATTTTAAGGTCAACCCTGTTATGTAAACTGAGCTCTCGTTTTAATTTGGTGAAACTATTCCTTTTGAATTGCTTTTAAAAGAAACATTGAAGGTCTAATAGTCAAATCACAGAGTAAATGCAGGTGCGCTGGATCTACTTTTTTTTGTTCATTTTCTGTGTTTTGTGGTGGAAAACTGAGCAGGTCGAGCATAACATGTCAACCCTGTTAGCCATAGATAGGCTAGAAGTGTTTATTCCTCTCTCTGTGCATACCTTTGGTTGTGTTGTTGTGGCTTTGGCAGTTGACACCTAATTTACTGACCATGTCTCATCTGATTATTTTTGTGAGTGTTTATTTATGGTATAAATTAATTTTGTTATTCCTTTACTCAGTGTGTGGTTTCCCATTGTTTGTTACAATCTTGAGCCAGGTTGTAACAAGTTATACTGAATTTGTGGAACAACCCTTATATGCAAAGTACTTCTAAACTGTACTCACGACTGCATGGACTTCATTGTTTCAATTAATTAAAAATAAGAGCTCTCTCACATGCCTGAAAAGCTTTGCTTTTTTTAACCATGTTAATTAAAATATATTTATGTGTACATATTCCACTGCAAGGAGCAATCACACTCTTCCACACCTCTTAACAAATGAACTTGATCATGTATTCCTTAAAATAACAGAAAAGGACATCCATGTACAGTCGTGGCCAAAAGTTGAGAATGACACAAATATTCATTTTCACAAAGTCTGCTGCCTCAGTTTATATGGTGGCAATTTGCATATACTCTATAATGTTATGAAGAGTGATCAGGTGAATTGCAATTCATTGCAAAGTCCCTCTTTGCCATGTAAATGAACTGAATCCCCAAAAAACATTTCCACTGCATTTCAGCCCTGCCACAAAAGGACCAGCTGGCATCATGTCAGTGATTCTCTCGTTAACACAGATGTGAGTGTTGATGAGGACAAGGCTGGAGATCACTCTGTCATGCTGATTGAGTTTGAATAACAGACTGGGAGCTTCAAAAGGAGGGTAATGCTTGGAATCATTGTTCTTCCTCTGTCAACCATGGTTACCTGCAAGGAAACGCATGCCGTCATCATTGCTTTGCACAAAAAGGGCTTCACAGGCAAGGATATTGCTTGCCAGTAAGATTGCACCTAAATCAACCATTTATCGGATCATCATGAACTTCAAGGAGAGCGGTTCAATTGTTGTGAAGAAGGCTTCAGGGCGCCCAAGAAAGTTCAGCAAGTGCCAGGACTGTCTCCTAAAGTTGATTCAGCTGCGGGATCGGGGCACCACCAGTACAGAGCTTGCTCAGGAATGGTAGCAGGCAGGTGTGAGTGCATCTGCACGCACAGTGAGTGCAAAGACTTTTGGAGGATGGCCTGGTGTCAAGAAGGGCAGCAAAGAAGCCACTTCTCTCCAGGAAAACCATCAGGGACAGACTGATATTCTGCAAAGGTACAGGGATTGGACTGCTGAGGACTGGGGTAAAGTCACTTTCTCTGATGAATCCCCTTTCCGATTGTTTGGGGCATCCAGAAAAAAGCTTGTCCGGAGAAGACAAGGTGAGCGCTAACATCAGTCCTGTGTCATGCCAACAGTAAAGCATCCTGAGACCATTCATGTGTGGGGTTGCTTCTCAGCCAAGGGCGTGGGCTCACTCAGAATTTTGCCTAAGAACACAGCCATGAATAAAGAATGGTACCAACACATCCTCCGAGAGCAACTTCTCCCAACCATCCAGGAACAGTTTGGTGACGAACAATGCCTTTTCCTGCATGATGGAGCATAAGCCATAAGGCAAAAGTGATAACTAAGTGGCTCGGGGAACAAAACATTGATATTTTGGGTCCATGGCCAGGAAACTCCCCCGACCTTAATCCCATTGAGAACTTGTGGTCAATCCTCAAGAGGCGGGTGGACAAACAAAAACCCACAAATTCTGACAAACTCCAAGCATTGATTATGCAAGAATGGGCTGCCATCAGTCAGGATGTGGCCCAGAAGTTAATTGACAGCATGCCAGGGTGGATTGCAGAGGTCTTGAAAAAGAAGGGTCAGCACTGCAAATATTGACTCTTTGCATCAACTTCATGTAATTGTCAGTAAAACACTTATGAAATGCTTGTAATTATACTTCAGTATTCCATAGTAACATCTGACAAAAATATGTAAAGACACTGAAGCAGCAAACTTTGTGGAAATTAATATTTGTGTCATTCTCAAAACCTTTGGCCACGACTGTATAACATTACATTCAGAACTGTCTTTATTTGGAATTTTAGATTGATCTGCGACTATTGCTGACACCTGACTTAAACCATCTGTCCATATGACCTGCAGGGATTTGAACTCTGAGCTAAAGCCTAGACAGCTAACACAAGTTATCAGGGCTCAGGCAAGGTTACCCTTCTTCGAACCACCTCCACTGCAACAGACATGTTATAACAAGGACAAAACCAATGTCAGATTTTGAGACCTGTTCCTCTATGTCTTAGGGTGGTGATTGGTTAGAGGGTTCAAGTCAGGTGTTTCCCAGACTATTAAAGGAGTGGTGAATGAGGTTAAATGTCTGTGGCAACATGTTCCATTATCTTTGTCATTCTTTGGATATCATTTTAACATGTTCTATATCTCTATGCACAATGTCACCATCTCAGTGTTGCTGCAAAACGGTAACAGTGCATTACACAAATGAAAAAGTAATGGTAGAGATAGAAATGGAATGTACAGAGAGGACAGGGTTCTCCAGATATAGATTAGAATGTTAGATTAGAACATTGTGCAAGGTTATTGTCCATTGTGCCAATGAAGCTGTTCTTATGCTACACCCTCGGAGTGTGGTGTCAGGAAAATAACCTCACACTCAACGTCAACAAAACAAAGGAGATGATCATGGACTTCAGGAAACAGCAGAGGGAGCACCCCCCTATCCACATCGACGGGACAGTAGTGGAGAAGTGGAAAGTTTTAAGTTCCTCGGCGTACACACCACGGACAAACTGAAATGGTCCACACACACAGACCGCGTGGTGAAGAAGGCGCAACAGCGCCTCTTCAACCTCAGGAGGCTGAAGAAATTTGGCTTGTCACCAAAAACACTCACAAACATTTACAGATGCACAATCGGCAGCATCCTGTTGGGCTGTATCACCGCCTTGTACAGCAACTGCACAACGCATCACCTGGGGAAAACTACCTGCCCTCCAGGACACCTACATCACCCGATGTCACAGGAAGGCCAAAAAGATAATCAAGGACCTGTAACCTGTTCACCCCGCTATCATCCAGAAGGCGAGATCAGCACAGGTGCATCAAAGCTGGGACCGAGAGACTGAAAAACAGCTTCTATCTCAAGGCCATCAGACTGTTAAACAGCCATCACTAACATTGAGTGGCTGCTGCCAACATACTGACTCATCTCTAGCCACTTTAATAATAAAACATTTGATGTAGTAAATGTATCACTAGTCACTTTAAACAATGCCACTTCATATAATGTTTACATACCCTACATTACTCATCTCATATGTATATACTGTACTCTATACCATCTACTGCATCTTGCCTATGCCGTTTGGCCATCGCTCATCCATACATTTATATGTACATATTCTTATTCATGCCTTTACACTTGTGTGTATAAGGTAGTTGTGAAATTGTTAGATTACTTGTTAGATATTACTGCACGGTCAGACCTAGAAGCACAAGCATTTCGCTACACTCGCATTAACATGTGATTACCATGTGTATGTGACCAATAAAATTTGATTTGATTTGATTGAATGTTTTCCCCATAAAACCTACCACTGCTTTGATTTCTAATTTGATCAGTATTGGTTTATGCTGTGTTAAAATTTCTGTTTAAGCAATAAACAAATTAAAAAAGAAAAACTCTGGTTGTAAACTGACTGCAGTAGCTATGTTTTTGGTATCGCTCATGTCATACTGCATGTCATTCCTCAACTGTCTGGATTTTACATTCATATTGGCCCTTCACAAAACTGACACACTAAATCAACAAACTGTTTTTGTACATATTCAATACAATAAGTACATGTCTTTCCATTAATTTCTTAAACTCATTGGAAATTAAATTGAATTCAACTATGCTATAATCCCACTGAATCATGAATAACCCTCATTCAGATGATTTTATATGGTCCTTTACACACCAGCTCCGTGGGAAAATTGGATCCTGGCCAAAGGCACAAGTTCATTCAAAAAGTGTGAGACATCTAGGATGTGTTTTTGACAATATTAATGTCAACTGCCATATGTTTATGTACATGTCCAACTGGTTTCCTCCTATTTTCAGACTAGTGATGCCAGACTAGTGTTTTATCATGTGGCCACAGATACTCCCCTATTCTGTCAGTGGTTCCAGATCTACAACAAACAACTGTGTGCGCATAGCATACAGTATTGAGCAATAGAGAAGTAAAATTCCATTGTTATGATAAAATCATAATACAGAAAAAGAACACTAGACCAAAAATATACACACATTTTAAAAAAAAAGTGTCTTGTGCCATCCCAAACAAAGTACAATAAAATGAAATTGAAATGAAAGCTACAGGGCATATGCAGTAGGGTTGATAAAGGTCAAGATAAGTTTGACTGGGACTAGTGGAAGCGTAGGATGTTTGGTAACATTTGGCATCCTAAACTTGTTTACATGTGACAAAGTAGGCTACAGGACCATATAGTGCTTATACCCAAGTGGTGGCCCATAATGTCTTCAGGAGCTACAGTCTTTTTCATTTTTTCCAACCAGGCATTAACCAAGACATATAGCTAGAATGGTATGGAGTGATATTATTGCCAACATAAATTGAATTTCAGATTCAACATCATATCGCTCCATAGACTCTAGTGTGCCTGGTTTGGCCAAAGATTACTACACATTGTGGCCCTCCAGGAAAAAGACCAAACTGCTAAACTATTACATTGAATTATATTAAGTATTGGTCCTTGATATCATGAAATATATTTACTTTATACAGTACATAAATATACAATTTACATGTAGCAGCATATGTATAATAATATCACTTTATATTCCACACCAATGTCACAAAGATTCAATCACACACACACACACACACACACACACACACACACACACACACACACACACACACACACACACACACACACACACTTGGTGAGGGAAAGGATAGAGGACGAAAGAGGAAAGATACAGCAAAAATAAGCAACACCGTCACCAAAGCGCACAACAAAAGGTAAAGCAAAACACTTACAGTAAAACAAAGGAGTATAAAAAATATAAAACACATTTAATCAAACACACAGTTCAGAAATAAAGTCATTATACAAAGTCGACAAAAGTCACTCCAAAAAGTGTTTATCCCACCAAAGAAACAGCAGTCTAGTAGAGAGGATACAAAAGCAGCGTGGCGCCATCTACTGGCTTGGATGTCTACACTACAGCAGGCCGCTCAGGTTGTTCTCTGCTGTCTCCTTGTCCTTCTTGGGGGCCTCTTGTGGGTTGTACTTGTTTTGATAGTCCTGGAGAATGGTGATCATGCCGTGATGGCCAAAATGCAAGGCCTCTTCCATTGGAAAGATAATGAGCAGTTGTGACTGACTGGGGTTGGACTGGCCTACAAAGGTATTCGTTTTGGGAACTAACACGACTCTTCAGGTGTGAAAATGCTATAGGGTACAGTTCAAATAAATCCCTCATGGTCGACCATAAGTGTTCTTTTGAGTGGGAGTGCATTGTAGACTCTCACTCAAGTATATGATACAGTCTCTCATCCACCCACACTTACCTACCCACCCAAAACACACACACAGATAAGACAGACAGGCAGACAGACAAAGTGGTCATACCTATCCATGGGAACAGGGGTTCACTTTGCACGCCTCCAAGAGGAAACGCACCACCTCTGCCTGTCCTGAAAGT
The DNA here is from genome assembly GCF_901001165.1 of Salmo trutta. Taxonomy (NCBI): domain Eukaryota; kingdom Metazoa; phylum Chordata; class Actinopteri; order Salmoniformes; family Salmonidae; genus Salmo; species Salmo trutta. The sequence goes on from NC_042976.1 coordinate 43,762,704, forward strand.
AGAGCAGATGACTGTTTGTTTCTTAAATAACCCTCACACTCCTACGCACTTTCTCTCTCACACACTGCAGCAAAGACGTCAAACACGACACAGTGCAGTTACCAAGGGACAACAAATTAACCCTACGACACAGAGGGGGTCTGCCAAACACTCCCAGAGGATCCTGACACACACACACAATCTGTCCCTGTTTGTGACAGGAAAAGGAGGCTGTGAGAAGTACCTTCTGCTGCTGCCACATGTAAAGCCATCCTGGAGTCATAGTCCCTCTGCTCCATGTCCATGGAGGACAGAGCAAATCTGCAGACATACAGAAACAGGTCAGCAGTGTCACGAGATGGACGATAACGGACAAAGAAAGAAGAAGTAAGTCAGAGATGCAAGAGATGATGTATCACTATGAATGAAGATCTAATCATTCCATTGTCATGAAATTAACATTATTAAAAAAATATATAATTTGCATATCATGGACAGCAGGACTTTAGTTCTGTTGTACACACTGAGGGACAGTCATTATGTTTGGTGTGTTTCTGTGAATGTGTGTGTGTGTGTGTGTGTGTGTGTGTGTGTGTGTGTGTGTGTGTGTGTGTGTGTGTGTGTGTGTGTGTGCGCGTGTGTGTGCGTGTGTGTATGCGGGTGTGTGTGTGTGTGTGGTGTGTGTGTGTGTGTGTGTGTGTGTGTGTGTGTGTGTTAAAGAAGAGAGTGTGTAAAAGAGTTGCATACATTACCTCCTTAGTGCTGAGATATCTCCGGTGTAGGCGGCAAACACGAGGTTGATGACAGACTTGACCTGGAGAGAAAAAAGAAAGCAGTTTGTGGAACCAGGCAACACACACAGGCAGCCAGGGGGTGTGTGGGGGACATGTGCCAGCTAAAGGAGAAGCAGAGTCAAACCCATCAAATCAGGACTTCTGGATACCAATAAACTTCTAACAAAACCCCAAGGCAATGGCAGTATTACTTTATTTATGTGAACCTGAAAAATATATGGCAGATTGAGGGATTTCTCGTTTACTGTAATAACATGAAGTAAAATGCTTGTCACGACAGTGACGGATGGTGGCGCCCCTCCTCGGCCGGGCGGAGCTCGGCGGTCGTCGTCGCCGGCCTACTAGCTGCCATCGATCCCTTTTTGTTTCACTTTCGTTTGGTTAGGTCTAGGTAGGCACGCACCTGTTTTGGGTTAGTCATTAGTAAGGGGGGGTTATTTAGGTTAGCGTAGGATGTATGTGGTTGTACGTGATTGTGTTGCTTGTCCGGGTTTTGTGTTCGTAAAGAACGTGTACTGAATTTTTCCCTTCTGCCTGTGGTTTGTTTTATTTTGTGTACACCACCGCAGAATCGTTCAGGGCTGCGCCCCTATACCTTGTCGACCACGTACAGTGCTTCCAATAAAGAAGTGTGGTCACGAACTCTCTCTGTCTCCTGCGCCTGACTCTACCTCTCCTGTTGTTCCTCGAGCCAGCCCGTGACAGAAATCACGTACCAAAACTTAAATGGAGTCAGCAGGAGCTTCAGCGCCAGCCATGTCCATGGAGGAAACCGTGGACCAACACTCTACCCTGCTCCACCGGCTGGGGAACGCCATGGATCAGGTGTTGGCGCGCCTGGAGAGCTGGGACCGACGCGCTCTCGGCCCCCCGAACGCGGCAGTCCAACAGCCTGCGCCCCCTCCAGCACCCACAGCCCCCAGTGCCAGTGGGGTGAAACTCGCTCCCCCCAGGGAGTACGATGGAACGGCCGCTGGGTGTAAGGGCTTCTTACTCCAGTTGGAGTTATACCTGGCGACCGTTCGTCCTCCTCCCTCGGGGGAGGAGAGCGTCAGCGTCCTCGTCTCCTGTCTCACGGGTAAGGCCCTGGAATGGGCAAACGCCGTGTGGGACAGTCTGGACTCAGCCAGGGACAACTACCCAGAGTTCACCCGCCGCTTTCGGGCAGTATTCGATCATCCCCCGGAGGGGAGAGCGGCGGGTGAGCGGCTGTTTCACCTGAGGCAGGAGACGAGGAGCGCGCAGGATTTCGCTCTCGAGTTCCGGACCCTGGCCGCGGGAGCAGGGTGGAATGAGAGGGCCCTTATAGATCACTACCGTTGTAGTTTGAGGGAGGACGTCCACCGGGAATTAGCCTGTCGGGACACGACCCACACACTGGACCAACTGGTGGATCTGTCCATCCGACTGGACAATCTGCTGGCCGCTCGCGGACGTCCGACCCGGGCCCTGCTCATTCCACCCTCCAGCCCTCCTGCTCCCACGCCTATGGAGATAGGGGGGGCAGCAGCCAGGAAGACTGGAGGGGGAGGTCGCTCCTGCACCTCATGTGGTCGCAGAGGGCACACTGTGGACCGGTGCTGGGGAGACTCCCCTAGGAGTCCAGACGGCAGGCAGAGCGCTCCTTTGACACCTCAGGTGAGTCAGCACCAGCCTCACCCAGAGCCCCCTGTACGTCACATGTATGTGTCAGTGTCTTTTCCTTGTTTCTCCCCTCACTCCCGGTTTAAGGCGCTAGTCGATTCAGGCGCAGCAGGGAGTTTTATGGACCGTGGGGTCGCGGCTAAGTTAGGGATTCCCCTGGTCCAGTTGGACCAACCCTTCCCCGTGCACGCCCTAGACAGTCGACCACTAGGGTCAGGGCTGGTCAGGGAGGTCACTGTACCTCTGGTCATGGTAATGCGGGGGGGTCATGAGGAGCGGATTAGTCTTTTCCTCATCGATTCCCCAGCGTTTCCAGTGGTTCTAGGGATTCCCTGGCTAGCCACTCACAACCCTAAGATTTCGTGGGGACAGAGGGCTCTTAAGGGGTGGTCAAATGAGTGCTCGGGCAGGTGCATAGGAGTTTCCATCGGTGCGACTACGGTGGAGAGTCCAGACCAAGTCTCCACCGTGCGCATTCCCTCAGAGTATGCCGATTTGGCTATCGCCTTCAGTAAAACGAAGGCGACCCAATTACCACCTCATCGACGAGGAGACTGTGCGATAAACCTCCAGGTGGGCGCTGCCCTTCCTCGTAGGGGTAGTGATGGAATGTGACCGCGTCTCAGCCGTGCGTAATTGGCTGACTCCCACCACGGTGAAGGAAGTGCAGCGGTTTTTGGGATTTGCCAATTACTACCGGAGGTTTATCCGGGGCTTTGGGCAGGTGGCGGCTCCCATTACCTCACTGTTGAAGGGGGGCCCGGTGCGGTTGCAGTGGTCCGCGGAGGCGGACAGGGCCTTTAGTCGTCTGAAGGTTTTGTTCACCGACGCCCCGGTGCTGGCGCACCCGGACCCCTCTTTGCCCTTCATAGTGGAGGTGGACGCGTCCGAGGCTGGGGTAGGAGCCGTGCTGTCCCAGCGCTCGGGCGCCCCCCCCAAGCTCCGCCCCTGCGCCTTCTTCTCTAGGAAGTTGAGTCCGGCGGAGCGTAACTATGATGTGGGGGACAGGGAGCTGTTGGCTGTGGTCAGAGCCTTGAAGGTGTGGAGACATTGGCTTGAGGGGGAGCGTCACCCTTTTCTCATCTGGACTGACCACCGCAATCTGGAGTACATCCGGGCGGCGAGGAGACTGAACCCGCGTCAAGCCAGGTGGGCGATGTTCTTTACGAGATTTCGGTATAACATTTTGTATATCCCAGATTCCCGGAACCCTAAGGCCGACGCACTGTCTCGTCTCCATGACGCCGAGGAACGGTCCACCGAGCCCACGCCCATCCTTCCAGCCTCCTGCCTGGTGGCACCGGTGGTCTGGGAGGTGGACGCGGACATTGAGCGGGCGTTACGGACGGAGCCTACTCCTCCGCAGTGTCCAGTGGGTCGTAAGTACGTTCCGCTCGGTGTTCGCGATCGGCTGATTCGGTGGGCTCACACGCTTCCCTCCTCGGGTCACCCAGGGGTTGAGCGGACAGTGCGTGGTCTTAGTGGGAGATACTGGTGGCCCACCTTGGTGAGGGACGTGAGGCACTATGTCTCCTCCTGTTCGGTGTGCGCTCAGAGTAAGGCTCCCAGGCACCTGCCTAGAGGGAAATTACAACCCCTCCCGGTTCCACAACGACCATGGTCCCACCTGGCGGTGGATTTCTTGACCGATCTCCCGCCGTCTCAGGGCAACACTACGATCCTGGTCGTTGTGGACCGGTTTTCTAAGTCCTGCCGTCTGATTCCGTTACCCGGTCTTCCTACGGCCCTGCAGACCACGGAAGCCTTATTCACCCACGTCTTCCGGCACTACGGGGTGCCCGAGGATATCGTCTCAGATCGAGGCCCCCAGTTCACGTCCCGAGTGTGGCGGGCGTTTATGGAGCGGCTGGGGGTTTCGGTCAGTCTGACCTCGGGGTTTCACCCCGAAAGTAATGGGCAGGTGGAAAGGGTAAACCAGGAGGTGGGCAGGTTCCTGCGGTCCTACTGCCAGGACCGGCCAGGGGAGTGGGCAAGGTTCGTGCCATGGGCCGAAATGGCTCAGAACTCTTTGCGCCACTCCTCCACCAACATGTCACCATTCCAATGTGTGTTGGGTTATCAGCCGGTCCTGGGGCCATAGCATCAGAGCTAGACGGAGGCCCCTGCGGTGGAGGAATGGGTGCAGCGCTCAAGGGAGACCTGGAACGCTGTGCAGGAATCCCTGGAACGAGCCAGGGAGCGACAAAAAGCGAGCGCTGACCGGCACCGCAGCGAGGCCCCCGTGTTCACCCCAGGGGAGAGAGTCTGGCTCTCGACCCGGAACCTGCCCCTCCGCCTGCCCTGCCGGAAGCTGGGTCCGCGGTTTGTGGGGCCATTTAAAGTCCTGAGGAGAATAAACGAGGTGTGTTACAGATTACAACTTCCTAATTATTATCGCATTAACCCCTCGTTTCATGTGTCTCTCCTCAGGCCGGTGGTAGCTGGTCCGCTGCAGGAAAATGAGGTACGGGAGGTCCCTCCACCCCCCCTGGACATTGGGGGGCCCCCGGCGTACACAGTCCGGTCCATCTTGGACTCCAGACGCCGGGCGAGGGGCCTGCAGTACCTCGTGGACTGGGAGGGGTACGGCCCGGAGGAGAGGTGCTGGGTACCGGTGGAGGACATACTGGACCCAGCGCTCATCCGGGAGTTCCACAGCCTCCATCCGGATCGCCCTGCGCCTCGCCCTCCTTCACCCCCAATCCCCATCTAAAAAAAAAGACTTCAAATCAATGAGAGATTGAGAGAGGTAGTGACTGAGAGAGGTAGTGACTGCTTCTCAAAGAGAGTGAGAGTGCACATGGTGTGGTACAGCCTGAGGGCACCACTCGGGAGGCTGAAGCACAAGCATACAGACCAAGCTCACACAGGTCAACCACAATGCATTCTGGGGGTCTCTTCTGATTAGTTTCATTTACTCTGATCTCAGGGGTGAAAGGGTGCTCTGCATTCCACACAAGACCCCTCCCAAATCACTCACCCCTTCACCTCTCCGTTACCAGCTCAGGTTGAACTGTGACCTGAAGAGTCAAGCCTAGTCACAGAAATGTTTTCAAACTTTTTTATGGCATAGAAATGACCCGGTATTTACTTGGAAATTATATGGTAAAATGGTAATTACATAATAATAACCAAAAAGTTGACTTTAAATTACTGATCGTTACAAACTGTTTAGGATTTATTAAAACTGGTAGCTACCGTTTTAGTACCAACCAGATACGTAGTTACCAATTGTGTTGAAAGTAAGTATCAGAAAGGACCTATTGATACCACATAATGTTCTAGTAAATGAATACCAGGTGAATACCAGTGCAAACAATATCGTAACATAAAGTGCCATCACAAAATCTTCTGTTAGCCAAGAAAACTAAGAAAGGCTGAACAACTTAGTTTCAGTTGAGTTCATTTGAGTTAAAACCTTTTCAACTCTGAACGGTTGTTTTGGACCCGGTACCGAGTACGGCGAGTTTGGGGAGGAGCTACAGCCCTCGTCTTTAAAAATATATATAACTCAAATCTTATTGCTGGCAATGTCATAAGAATCTCCCACCCCCACCACCTACCCCCATAAAGGCTATAAATCACGCGCTATGGTCATATTCAAGGAGTTTGCAATGTAGGTCAAGTCACAAAGTGCAGACATTTAGTATGCATGGAAAGGGTACACCCTGATGGTCATTGTAAAGCAATGCATTTCCTTCTCCATCCACATTACCTTGTATGCCTCCTTCACATGCACCGTTGATCTATTTCACTTGTTTACAATAGGAAAAGTGAATAGGGAAATAAGTTTGAAGTTTCCTCACCAGTCTGTGTCTTATTTCAAAACCCTCGCCCCTCCAGAAACCTCTTTCTCAATGCTAAGGATCCGGATCTTGTTCTGCCAGACTACAGTTTGCAATAGCACATGGGGACAAGGATTGCACTTTTTGGAGAAATGTCCTCTGGTCTGATGAAACAAAAATAGAACTGTTTGGCCATAATGACCATCGTTATGTTTGGAGGAAAAAGGGGGAGGCTTGCAAGCCGAAGAACACCATCCCAACCTTGAAGCACAGGGGTGGCAGCATCATGTTGTGGGAGTGCTTTGCTGCAGGAGGGACCAAAATAGATGGCATCATGAGGGGGGGAAATTATGTTGATATCCTCATATTGGTAGGGGGCAGTATTTTCACATTCGGATGAAATACATGCCCATATTAAACTGCCTCCTACTCAAACTCAGAAGCTAGGATATGCATATTATTAGTAGATTTGGATAGAAAGCACTCTGAAGTTTCTAAAACTGTTTGAATTATGTCTGTGAGTTTAACAGAACTCATATGGCAGGCAAAAACCTGACGAAAAATCCTACCAGGAAGTGGAAATCTGATGGATGGACTCTTTTCAAGTCATTTCCTATCAAACACTCAGTGACTCAGTAATCATTGTGCACTTCCTAAGGCTTCCACTAGATGTCAACAGTCTTTAGAAAGTTGTTTGAGGCGTCTATGATGAACAGAGACCGAACAAGAAGGCTGGGAAGTTGGTGACCCAGGGAAGGACATCAGTTCATTGGCGCGCATTCACGCGAGAGGTAGCTCTGTTCCAAAACGTTTTTCAAGACACTGGTTTCGTCCAGTTGGAATATTACTGAGTTTTCACGTTCTAAAGGCCCTAAAGATTGATGTTTTACAACGTTTGACATGTTTGAACGAACGTAAATATAACTTTTTTTGACTTTCCGTCGTGAAATTTTCTGCGCGCTTCCTACATTTGGAGTAGCTGAACTGAACGCGCGAACAACAAGGAGCTATTTTGACATAAATTATGGACTTTATCGAACAAAACAACATTTGTTGTGGACCTGGGATTCCTGGAAGTGCCTTCTGATGAAGATCATCAAAGGAAAGTGAATATTTCTAATGCTGTTTAATATTTTAGATTTTTTTGTTCGACTCCAAAATGGCGGCTATCTGTATTGCGTAGTGTATTTTTCTGAGCGCAGTACTCAGATTATTGCAAAGTGTGCTTTCCCAGTAAAGTTATTTTGAAATCTTCCACAGCGTTAGCATAAAGGAGATGTTCATCTATAATTCTTTGAATGACAGTTTAATATTTTATCAACGTTTATGACAAGTATTTTTGTAAATTGTACTGCTTATTCACCGGCAGTATTTGAGGGAAAATATTTTCTGAACGTCATGCGCCAATGTAAAATGCTGTTTTTAGATATAAATATGAACTTTATCGAACATAAAATGCATGTATTGTGTAACATGATGTCCTAGGAGTGTCATCTGATGAAGATCGTGAAAGGTTAGTGCTTAATTTAGCTGTGTTTTGGGTATTTGTGATGCATTTAGTTGCTTGGAAAATGGCTGTGTGGTTATTTATGTTTATGTACTCTCCTAACATAATCTAATGTTTTGCTTTCGCTGTAAAGCCTTTTTGAAATCGGACAACGTGGTTCGATTCAGGAGAAGTGTATCTATAAAATGGTGTAAATCTGTGGGCAGAACTGGAAAAGCATGTGCGAGCAAGGAGGCCTACAAACCTGACTCAGTTACACCAGCTCTGTCAGGAGGAATGGGCCAAAATGCAGTCAATTTATTGTGAGAAGCTTGTGGAAGGCTACCCGAAACATTTGACCCAAGTTAAACAATTTAAAGGCAATGCTACCAAATACTAATTGAGTGTATGTAAACTTCTGATTCACTGGGAACGTGATGAAAGAAATAAAAGCTGATATAAATCATTTTCTTGTCACCACGTCCACAGAAGTTGGCGCCTCTCCCCGGTTGGGCGGTGCTCGGTGGTCGTCGTCGCCGGCCTACTAGCTGCCACCGATCTAGGTTTCTGTGTCTTTTGGTTATGTCTGTTTAGGTCTGCACCTGTTTTGTGTTAGTCAATTAGTGGGGTATTTCATTTGTCTGTTTCGTTTGGGGATTTGTGTGGGATTGTTTGTGTGTCATGCCTTTTGGGCACATAGGGGTATATTGCATTTTCCTATTTACACTGCGTGTTTTAGGCATTAGGGTTGCCGGGCTGCGTCCTGTCCTTTAGTAATTTTTGGAGCTGTTCTCTACTATTCTCTCTCTCTCTACTATTATTCTGACATTTCACATTCTTAAAATAAAGTGGTGATCCTAACTAACCTAAGACAGGGAATTTTTACTAGGATTAAATGTCAGGAATTGTGAAAAACTGAGTTTAACTGTATTTGGCTAAGGTGTATGTAAACATCAGACTTCAACTGTACCTAGAAGTGTACACTATTCTTATGTTTTTTTTAATGTATCTTAAATGTAAAAGTAATATAGTCAACGATACAACTTCTACACGTTATATTTTCCAATAATATATAATGAAAAACACTCAACATGAGGAATTAATGCAATTATGTTTATTTAAAATATTTATTTTGAAATATAGATTAGGTGGTCTTCCTTTTATAGCAGGAAGTAAAGGGGCTGGACAAGGCTTTGCCTATAGCTGAAAACATCCTGGAAATGAGCGAACGCTTCCTTGGTTTCTTCTTGGTGGAGCATACACTCTCTGTTTGGCAGGAGTCTTGATCATTGACAATTGCTGGGGGGAAAAAATGTAAACATAACATTTTCTTTAACTGACCCTAGTTAGTCTGAAGAATTAGTATTGCATTATTATTATTTAAATTGTAATATTCTACATAATTTACAAATGTAGGGCGGCAGGTAGCAGTCATGTGATATCCATAGATAAGGGCCTAATGAACGTATTTCAATTGACTGATTTCCTTATATGAACTTTAACTCAGTAAAATCTTTTAAATTGTTGCATGTTGCGTTTATATTTTTGTTCAGTACACATTTGAGTGTATTGACTTACCTGTTTCGCTGACGGCAGGGGTCTGGTTCTGGGAAGGTGTTGGAGTGCAGTGGTTCTTCTTGTTGACCTTCTTTGTACACTGGGTAACAAACAGTCATTTGTACAGTAGGAGAAATTCCACACAAAAGGTATCAGTGTTTACCATCATACTGTACGTATTTAATAAAAATAATCTTTATAATTTGTATTTTGATGACATATGTACCTTTAGGTTGAGTCCACAGAGAGCGCTGAATCTTCCTCTCTTCTTTTCCTTTTTACCAGTTGTTGGAAGACTAGAATTACCTACCTCGTCATTGCCAAGTGCATTGTGTGATGGCAACTGGGTCATGGAGGGAGGTGAAGAGTTAGCCTCATTGCATTTAGTTAGTAGTTCCCTAGTTAATGATTTGACCAGGGCATCGTCAAATGCATAATCCGTTGACTTCATTGCAACCTGGAGCATCTTCTCTGACCCGAATTCTTGAAGAAGCCCCTTGTAGACAGCCTTGAAAATCTTTTTGATTTTCAGATTCTGGGGGTAGGCTTGAGTTGGTTCAAGGCCTGAGGTGCCACAGAACTCAGACAGAATCCTCTTTGTGAGAACTCTTGATGTTTCACCAATGTCAGAGGATTCCAGTAATGTGATAGGGGTAGGGATCATTGACAGCAATCTAACAATCAGTAAAAGTACCAAAGAGGTGTAGTCATTGCTAGTGGAGTCAAATGATGTATATGTATCAGAGTCCATGGCTGATGGAGTTGATGGATGCACAGAGACACTAGACATCTCCAGATCTTTGTTGTCCATCTTGGATTCCACCTCTCCTAAAACTTGAATATCCACAGTTCCACCGTTGTGTGTGCTGCTGCCAGACAGAGAGGGTCCAGGCAATGATTTGGCACTAGACTGACGGCTAGTGGTCATAAGAGCCGGTCTGTCAGAGTCAAGTGTTCCAGCATCAGTTGGGGACAACCCATTGATTATGTTCATCAACTCTGATAATTCTTCTGATGAATTGGAGGCCACAGAACAGGTATCCATGACCTGATTGACCATTATATTGGTGAAAAGGCTCTTTGTGTCAGAGTAAACCTGTGAGGAACTAATGGAGATGGCAGAACAGCTCGGGATAAGCCGACTTGTGTCCTGCAGAGAACCATCAGAGACGATAGTTTGGCAGAAATCTGATCCTTGTGATGGTGGAGGAAGCCAGGGGACAATCTGCTGTAGCAGACGTTTTATTGACTCCTTAGCAAAGGAGTACACAAGGTCAGATGGAAACTCCCTGGATTCTTCAGAAGCATTCAATCCTGTCTTCAGCTTCAAAAGAATAGAGTCAGACACGCTCTTGCCAGCTGGCACAAAAAGAGCCTGGGGGGTGTTGTGACTTTTTATGAGCTCATAAACTTTGTCAGTGAGCTCATGTGAGAAGTTCTGAAGACCATCCCTGGGGCTGAGTCTCGCAAGTCTTCTTGTCAAAGAAGTGACATCATCTGCAGTGGCTATGTGTTCTGTATCTTCTCTTGGAATGACCTCCATAACAGTGTCAACTATGGCAGAGATGGTTTGCCTTGTGTAATTTGTTGACCCTTGTGAATGAGTTGAGGAGTCACTCATATCAATGACCGAACTCCTAATGATAGGACAATAGCTTTCAACAGGCCACTCATTGGGGACTGGAGTGCCTGGAAGAGAATTTGTAAAATCACTCTGGGACCCTCTGGTCATGGCAGAGGTGATGGACAGGGAGGACTTTGAGGAGGATGGCCGATGTATCTCGTGTCCATCAGTTCTCACCATGTCAACATCCTCCAACATGGAGCCCACAATGGAACGAGTCAAGAGGCCTTTCTCTGAGGTGCTCATCCTCTCTGACATAGACACTCTCCTCTGGATTGTCATCAGAGTCTGACTAATTAAGGCTTTGGAATAATTTACCATGCTGGCCTGGCTGCCTTCATGTTCACTGTAAGTCATTTGTGTAGAAGTAGCTGTTCTGCATACTGGATTCGACATGTTTGGGGGCCTCAACCACATTGTCTAGGAGGACCGGTTGTTGCTGGGCAAAAAAATCCTTGACCTTGGTGAACACATTGTTGAACAGGTTAACAGTGCCTGGCCAAATTATCTTTCCTTTCACATTGGCCCCATTGTGAACACTGACAGGAAGGGTTGAAGCTGACAGGGATCTCTCTAACTGGCCAGACACTGAAGCATCAGACATTTTAGTCATCTGGTTGAAGCTATTAAGGTCTTTAGTGATGTTCATGACGATGTTGGATGCTGCAGAATTGGTGTGCAGAGAAGAGGTGAATAAAGATGGAGTTCCACTCTTCTGAAGGATTTTGACATCTCTATCATCACCATCATTACTGGACTCTGCACAAATGTCTGCACTTCTACCATCAAGGCTGGCATTTACAATGCCAATCAACCCTGATTGAAGGATCCCACCAGCCATATGTGAGGCTTTAGTTTGAAACTCCTCAGTACATAGTTTGTCAAAGGCTGTGGATTTAAGACTTCTAGAGGATGCTTCCTCTTCATCATTGTTGATCTCACCATGCAAATTGTCCTGTGTATTGACAGCATAGTCATCAACAGATAAATATGATTTGGAGGCGGCAAGGACGTCAATCTGAGAAACAACGGCATCCAAAAACTTGGACAGGTCTTCTGTATCTCCTTTTAGGCTAGAGAGGCATTCCTCCATTGATTCCTCAGAGTGATACACAGTGAGGATCTGACTAATGACCTCCTTGGTACAGGTTTGAAAGTCCGCTTGGATTTCAAGAGAATCACTATTACAAGTCACCTGAGAATCTAAACTTTCACTGGGAGCCTGTTTGAGAGTCTCATCATATATTGGTGTAACACCATCGATGACCTTTACAGAGTCTTGGCAGGGAGTGAGAAACCGCTTCAGCATTTGTCGAAATCTATGATATATAATACGAGCAGCAGAAAGGGTGCTCCCTTTTGAAATTCTGAGAATTTCAGGTTCATGTGTCTGCATGGACTGAACAATAGTATCCACATCTGTTACAAAAGTGTCCAGTAATGTAGATGCTTCAGAGTCTCCCAGTAAGCTGGTTGTAAAGGGGCTGACAGATCTCAGAGCTTCACTCACTACCTTTCTAGCCTTTGTCTGGAAAGACACACTGGAGAGTTTCTTCATATTTATAACTGGAAGACTCTGGGTAGATTCACTGTTGGTGGTGCTGTCCTGCAGACCAAGTGGAAAAGTGAGATCGGAGAGACATTGTTCACTGTCTAACAACTCAGATGGTGAAGCAGAACAAGAACTGGTGAAGTCATTCAAGTCAGACATGATGCCATCCACAAATAGAGTGGCCTCCAGAGACTCTTCAGAATCACACTCTCCAGCAGAAGATGACAACTTCTCCATCACCTCAGTCTTATACAAGACTACAACCTGGCTGGCAATCGCTTTTGTGGTGTCAAGGAGGACTTGGTCTTGCAAATACTTTTTGAGAGCCAAGAGAGGTTTTGGGGTCTCACTTTGTCCTTTTTGTTCATTCATGGATGAGGGGGTTATTAAAAGTGGTTTACAAGAAATGGAGTCCGATGTGTCAGCCTCACCATTACTGGAATGACCGACGTCCAGGTACAAAGTTGGAACCATTGTGAAAGAATCTTTTGTGCTCTCCACAAATGTACTTGAGAGATACCCTTTTTCTGGACAGGTAAAAAGCCTCTTCAGCGTATTTTTCGTGTTGTAGTAACAACCAACAGTGTAAGACCAGATCTTACTCTGATGGTTTTCAAGAAGGATCTGCTCACTCTGTGCAGGAGAGCAGGATGCCCTGATAGCCTGGGTAAGATTGTCCATGTCTGAAACAAAGGTACTTACCAACTCAGAGGCCTCATGGTCGATCATAAGGTCTCCGATCTCACCTATCCTAGGAATTGGACTAGATGATGTAGTGCCAGAACAACATGATGTACAACCCCTGAATCTTTTAACGATCTCCCGGATCGATTCGGTGGCCTTGGTCTGAAACTCCTCAGTGAGTAGTCTGTCCATACTTTGTGTTGACAGATGAAGACTAGATTTGGCACCTTTGATATTGAGGTTGCTCTCTCCTTGTTTTAGCATCTCCTCAGAACTTTTACAAGATTCAAGCATCTTCATATGGTCAGCAACAACACAAAGCAGTTCCCTCTTGTCGGGTTCATTTTCCTCCTTATTGCTGAAGTTCAAAACAGTGCCACTGAGGGCTGTCATGACCTGTCCTGTTAAATGTGTCATATCCACCTCAACACCATCCTCTCTGAAAACAACACTCTGCTCAACACTCTGCCCATTAATGAACATCTGAAGTATGTTGGAAACGCCAGACACCATCTCCTCAACCACCTTGGTGCTGGAGACACCACCACTGGCAAAAATGACAGGGGACATTCGCCCAGAGATTGGAGTTTGAATGGCCACAGAGATTATGGAATTGACCTTCTTTGACACTTCTCCAACAATAACCCGGGATAGACTTTGAGTGTCTACCTGGCCCTCTCTTTGGATACAGAGGACATTGTTCAGCGACTCTTTGAAGGAATCCTGGACACTAGTGAGGAGACTGTCCTCAGTGATCCCAAAAAAGTCACTGAGTGGCTCAGATGATATAGACTCACCATCTCCCTGAGTCTTTGGCAACACTGTCTGAGACCTTTGAGAATACAAAGCAAACAATACAGCATTCCATATTCGATAGTAGACACTGTAGTCACATTAATGCATAATTCAGTAATCAGTCATTAAGAGTAAACTGTTATACAGATAACAAAACATATTTTCACAATATGGGTTATGAATAGTTAGGTGAAACCGGTTTCTTTAGGAATGACTGAACATACCCATTACGAGAGGAGCTTGATTTGGCCGCGCAAGACCTTGAGGATTTTCTGCTGCCACTCTTGCGAACCTTCAGGTTTGTGCTAGAAGATGTCTCTAATTCTGTCAGAGACTTGCCGGATACTGGAGACACATGGCTGTATATCCGTACAAAACGGAAAATTGCAGGGATGATGACCTCCAGGATGGCCTCAGATACAAACCGCACAATCTCCAGGCACATCTCTGCAAGCAGTGCCCTCATCACCTGTAGGACCGAAAACAGTGTAAGTAGATTACTCATAGCCGGGCTCTGAAACCAAGCTCCTCGAAGAGATACCAACAATCTCACATATGTTCATGAGAATCATGAAAGTGGCATATATTGGAAAGCATGAAAAGCAGTAGGCTTCTAAAAAGCTCTTTGAATGTAACTGTTTGTGATAATGTGGATGATACTGTAGACAGATAAATGGCTTGTATCTAATTTTCTTGAAACATCTATTAATATATCTATGAATAATTTTCAAGGTTAAGGGACTTACAGGGTCCATCCTGCCAATGCTTAACTGCCTCCATTGCCTATAGGAGATAATTAGATGTTTTTAGCACCAAAAAGCACACCAACACACATACAATTTATAAAATCCTCCAGATGACATTGTATTCAAATACTACAATAGAAGTTTGGACATACTCCTCAGTAAGTTTTTCCAGAAACCGGATGATAATCGGGTTGAAAGCATCCGGATTGATTGGCGGGAGGTCAAGAGCCCTGGTCTGACAGGCCCTGGAGACACACTCGCTTAGGATCTTTTCATTAGATTGTCCCTGGTGAAATGTCCGCTGAATTGCCATCCTAGAGAATTCCACAGATGTAGAGGGACCTGTGTCCAAAGCAGCATTCACCAAGGTAAAGAAGTCAGAAAACATATAACCTTCTGAGGTTAGCCAACTTTGTGTACTTTGTGAAGTTAAGTACCCAAGAAAGGATAACATGTGCACTCTGCTATTAGTCCTCTGCTCAATAGATGCCCATACTAAATCACATTTACATGCAAAAGGATTACATTCAGTGAAATTAGAGTTTCATTTATGACCTGCATCTGTATCAGTGATCTGCTCCACTTTGTTTCTCTTGGTCCTCTTGGTCTAAAAAGACAATACAGTCAATGATATACACGTAGATACTGTATGAAGCCATTCCAATACAGCCCTTTGAGTAGAGCAAGGGTAAGATTGATTGTAGGGCTGTCCCCGACAAAAAAAAACTTTGTCGACCGAGAGTCATCCTGTTCTAATGTTAAAATGTATTTTTCCATATCAGACACACCCTATGTGTTTGAATACAATCACTTACATAGGCACTGAGCTTGTCTGATGCTTTAAGCACACTGTTTGATTAAATAATTAAGACACACAAATGACTCAAGAAAGAGCCCGATGGTGACACTGTATTAAAATAAATGACAGCGAGTGCCTGTGTGACAGGCGCACGTTGTCTCGCTCTCCTCCCTACTGCAGTGAAAAGGCACCGCATAACAGCAAGTGTTTATTCTGCTGTCCATGCTGAAGATGCAACATCATTTCAGCCATTTCGTTTCTTCCTCGTTTCTGAATGAAAAGTTCTGTTACCGAAATCCCTAACTTGTTTACAAAAAGCATTACCTATTTCCTCAGCCTTGCTCTCTTTATGTGAAACATGTAAGCATCGCATGCATGTGACAATTAGGGCCTGACCTATAGCCTATCATAATCAAATCAATAAATTGGTTATAACAAACTCCGAACACAGTAATATCGACAGCAAAATGGATGCGGAGGATGTGAAAAATAAACGCCAAACGGGTGAATGTTTACTGGTTGCTTAGGAGGGAAAGGGAAATTCAGATCTGTGGAAGACATTTGACTTAGTTGTGGAACCTACTGGTGGTCAAGAACAAGGAGGGTATAGGAGCAAGCGCTGACAGAGTATTATGTGTGCCAAACATTTGCTGTTAGATTACAATATTGTTTTTTCTGACCATTTGGAACAGTGTAAACAACACTAAATAAATTCTAAGCAATACCAGTCTGTTCTAACGACCAAAAAATTGTAAAGCCTTTATTACAGCATAGCAAAGATTAAAAACAGCCAAATCTGTGAAATTGCTTAATTCAACATTTTGCCGGTGCATGAGGCTTGGTGCTCACAGAATCAGTAGGCTATTAAACAAATACTCAAACAGGCAACAGAAGCTATATCTGTCTTATATCTGTATATATATATATCAAAAGTTTGGACACACCTACTCATTCAAGGCTTTTTCTTTATTTTTACTATTTTCTACATTGTAGAATAGTAGTGAAGACATCAAAACTATGAAATAACACATATGGAATCATGTAGGTACTAAAAAAGTGTTAAACAAATCAAAATATATTTTATATTTTATATTTGAGATTCTTCAAAGCCTTGACAGCAGCTTTGTACACTCTTGGAATTCTCTCAACCAGCTTCACCTGGAATGCTTTTCCAATAGTCTTGAAGGACTTCCCACATATGCTGAGAACTTGTTGGCTGCTTTTCCTTCACTCTGCGGTCCAATTCATCCCAAAACATCTCAATTGGGTTGAGGTTGGGTGATTGTGGATGTCAGGTCATCTGATGCAGCACTCCATCACTCGCCTTCTTGGTCAAATAGCCCTTACACAGCCTAGAGGTGTGTTGGGTAATTGTCCTGTTGAAAAATAAATTATAGTCCCACTAAGCGCAAACCAGATACGATGGCGTATCACTGCAGGATACTATGGTAGCCATGCTGGTTAAGTGTGCCTTGAATTCTAAACAAATCACAGACAGTGTCACCAGCAAAGCATCCCCACACCATCACACCTCCTCGATGCTTCATGGTGGGAACCACATATGCGGAGATCATTTGTTCACCTACTCTCACAAAGACATTCTTGGAACCAAAAATCTCAGATTTGGACTCATCAGACCAAAGGACAGATTTCCACGGGTCTAATGTCCATTGCTCGTGTTTCTTGGCCCATGCAAGTCTCTTCTTTTTATTGGTGTCCTTTAGTAGTGCTTTCTTCGCAGCAATTTGACCATGAAGGCCTGATTCACGCAGTCTCCTCTGAACAGTTGATGTTGAGATGTGTCTGTTACTTGAACTCTGTGAAGCATTTATTTAGGCTGCAATGTGAGGTGCAGTTAACTCTAATGAACGTATCCTCTGCAGCCGAGGTAACTCTGGGTCTTCCTTTCCTGTGGCGGTCCTCATGAGAGCCAGTTTCATCATAGCGCTTGATGGTTTTTGCGACTTGATGGTTTTTGCACTTGATGAAACGTTCAAAGTTCTTGACATTTTCCGGATTGACTGACCTTCATGTCTTATAGTAGTGACGGACTGTTGTTTCTCTTTGCTTATTTGAGCTGTTCTTGCCATAATATGGACTTGGCCTTTTACCAAATAGGGCTATCTTCTGTATACCAACCCTACCTTGTCACAACACAACTGGTTGGCTCAAACGCATTAAGAAGGAAAGAACTTCCTTTACTTAACTTTTAACAAGGCACACCTGTTAATTAATGAAATGCATCCCAGGTGACTACCACATGAGGCTGGTTGAGAGAATGCCAAGAGTGTGCAAAGCTGTCATCAAGGCAAAGAGTGACTACTTTGAAGAATCTCAAATATAAAGTAGATTTTGATTTGTTTAACACTTTTTTGGTACCTACATGATTCCATATGTGTTATTTCATAGTTTTGATGTCTTCACTACTATTCTACAATGTAGAAAATAGTAAAAATAAAGAAAAACCCTTTTGACTGGTAATATATATATGGATGATTTACAAAGCCAGGCACATTTAACAATTAGGCTATTGATTATAGACCTAATTAAGTTGTGTTTTCTTCTCTCCTCAATCTTCTTAGACAATTAGGCTAAGGCAAGGGCTGTTTCCCCGTCTCTGCTGCTGCTGCTGCCTCTGCAGCATTGTTCTCAATCCCAATATGCTGGTTAACTTTGCTATTATGCACATAGCAACATAGGGAAGGGCCCCAATTCTACGGCGCACTGAAGATTATGTTTCAGAACCACGGACAGCGACCGTATCCAACGCGGGAGAAAGCACATTTGTTATAAAATAATATTGGATTGATTAGTGTTGCACCATTATTTTTACATAATATAACCATATACAATTTCAGTATCACGTCTTAGCGTGATGGACTGTGCCATCACTGTGGCCTCGGTAATGGATTAGTCAACTGTGACAGGCGCGAATCAGACAGGTGTCCATGTGCACCATGAAGAAAAAAAAACTTTTGCGACTGCTCGACTTAAGAAATCCCAGTCAACCAATAGCCTATCGACCAAACAATCGACCAGTCGACCAAATGGGGTCAGCCCTAGATTTACTATTAGGAGATAAAAGGGTATTGTATGGGCAATTTACCTTCCTCAGAACAACATGCTGTAGGGTCAAGTTATAGACATGAAAGATATCTCAAATATCCACATCTCTGCTCAATCTATTCCCTTACCTTGACTTTATTTCTCTTCACGGCATCCTGCTCCATCTGAGGCAGGGGATCCTTCTTCACCTCTTCTTCATCATTCTGATTATCAACAAAATCTCTCTCAGCTGCATCAGTATCAGTGCTCTGTTCAACTGTGGACCTGTTGGCACCGGTCCTCCTCTTTGTCTAAAAAGACAATACAGTCAGTGACATACTGTATGTTGCCGTTGCTACAGGCCTTTGAGAAGAGCTAGGGTAAACGATTGGTGATTGAATATTATTATGGAAGTCTGTTGTAAGGACAATTTACCCTCCAACCTCACAACAGCATGTTGTATGGCATATTGGACAGGTTTGGAGTGTGGACAGGTAAGACCCCAGATTTCCCTTTCTCTCCTCAATCTATTGTCTCACCTTAACTTTTCTCCTTGTCACAGCCTTCAGCTCGATCTGAGGCAGGGGATCCTTCACTTCACTATCTTCTGGATAGTTTAAACCCAGGATATCTTTCTTCATTTTCTGGACTTGACCTTCCAAACTTTGATCATGTGGATCATCTTTGTTTAAACTCTGATTGGAACAAATTAGACCATTTTTTAAATGCTCATGGATATGGCCAATATACCACAGCTAAGAGCTGTTCTTACGCACGACACAACGCAGAGTTATTATAAACTGGTTACCAACTTAATTAGAAGAGTAAAAATAAATGTTTTGTCATACCCGTGGTATACGCTCTGATATGCCACAGCTTTCAGCCAATCAGCATTCAGGGCTCGAACCACCCAGTTTATAATGGCCAATATACTATGGCTAAGCGCTGTTCTTAGGCAAAACTGCTTGGATACAGCCCTTAGCTGTGGTATATTGGCCATATACCACAAACACTGAGGTGCCATATTGCTAATAAAAACTGGTTACCAACATAAATAGAACAGTAACAAGTCTTTTTGCATCATACCCGTGGTATATTGTCGTATATACACATGGCTGAAATGCTGTTTCAGCCAATAAGCATCCAGGACCCAAACTGCCTGGTTTATAATTACACAATAAGGCACGAGGGGGTGTGGTATATGGCCAATTTACCACAGCTAAGGGCTGTTCTGAAGCAAGCCGAAACGCGAAGTGCCTGGATACAGCCCTTAGCCATGGTAAATTCGTTTTTTGCTAACGGTTGTATTCATTTTGGGATCTATCGCATCCCACAGCTGTCCCAGACTATGTTTGTAATATTTATATCTCACACAGAATAGGTACATTTTTGTACAATGGGGATAGTAAATTGACATAGGCTAGTGCTTTTGCTGTTCATTAGGCCTATTCATTTTGTTGGCTGATGAAAAGTAAATGTAGACAGTTCTTCCAATATCTTCAATACGCGCCTTGGAATTGGATAAGGACGCACGCAGTTGAGTCTCCAATGTGTCTGTCTTCACTTGTAGCCTGTGAGAAAGACCCGATCACTTGATGGGCATTAGCTCAATTCTCATTAGCCATCTGAGAGAGCCATGTGAGTGAGAGGTGCTTCAGAGCCAGGAGAAGGGAATTATAATTATTATATTCAGCCCAAGGACACAATGGACCCTGGCCGCAAAAGGCATGGATTTTTTTAGGGGGCATTACAGTCACACAAAAGGGATGTCGCCGGGTAATTTGAGGTATTATCAAGTGCTTGTCAAATTGTGAATAACAGTTGCAGCCTGAGCAAAAACACAAAGCAGAGCTCATGCCTTTCATGCGGCTTTTTTCAAATCATCATTAGAGTCACATCATACAGCCTTAGAATGTATTAAAAATCAAAACGGATAGCCCAACGTTTGTAGAACAACTAAAGTTACATAATTAACTCTAAATTAAGCATATAGGAGTACCTATTTCTTTGTTAACTGCTAAACACAGAATAGCCACATGTGCGCACTCCCTCAAATCGTTTGGAGAAAATATTGTATTTTATTTTATTCAGCTATGTTCAATTGTATTCTTCATACTATAAAATAATGCCATGGAATTCTAACCAAATCTTGTCTGCTAAATGAACTAGTGTAGCCATATGGCATAGCCAGATCAGGGTCTAACATAAGGACAAGTCAGAGTATGCTATTCTGTTCTTCTGAAATAGACTACATTTTAGACTGGATGTATTGTGATGGTGTAGGCTATGTTACATGGATTTATTCGACTTTTTAATATGTAGATGTTCCAAAGGTCTGCATCAGTGGCTTGTAGGCTATGTGTGGAAGCCAGGAGATGCTAAATGTGTTTATGTTAATTAACGGTCAATCACCAGCTGACAAAATTTCATGATCGCCACAGCCCTAGGCATGGGTCCTCAAATCCTCAAAAAGTTTTACAGCTGTACAATTAAGAAGGAGCATCTTGACTGGCTGCATCCCTGCTTGGTATGGTAATAACACCGCCCACGATTGCATGGCGCTATAGAGGGTGGTGCGGACAGCCTAGTAAATCAGCCCAACCAACGCATCACCGGGGGCAAGCTACTTGCACTCCAGGACACCTACAGCACCCGATGTCACAGGAAAGCCAAAAAGATCATCAAGGGCAACAACCACCCGAGCCACTCACTGCCTGTTCACCCCGCTATCATCCAGGAGAGAGACGGAAAAAAACGCTTCTATTTCATGGCCATCAGACTGTTAAATTGTCATCACTAGCACATTAGAGGCTGCTGCCCTATATACGGAGACTTGAAATCACTGGCCACAAACAATGGAACACTATTCACTTTAATAATGTTTACATATTGTAACGACCCTGGGTTTATAAGCGCGGATATCGACTCTCGAGCATGCTTTTGGGGCACAGTCGATAGCATGCTGGACTTCGGGCTAGAAGGTTGAGGGATCGAGACCTGCTCCCTGCCTGTTTCATTATATCTTTTGCATTATTCATCTCATATGTATATACTGTATCCTTCCTATTCTACTGTATCTTAGTCTATGCTGCTCTGACATTGCTCATCCAAATATTTATATATTACTAATTCCATTCCTTTACTTTAGATTGTGTGTATTGTTTTATATTACTTGTTAGATATTACTTGTCAGATATTATTGCACTGTTAGCAAGAAACACAAGCGTTTCAACACACCCGCAATAACATCTGATAAACGTGTATGTGACAAATACAATTTGATCACCAGGGCTGTGCTCCCTGTCATCCAGGACCTCTATATCAGGCGGTGGGAAAGGAAAGCCCGGAAATCGTTAACTCCAGCCACCCAAGCCATAGACTGTTCTCTCTGCTTCGGCACAGCAAGCGGTACCGTGCATCAAGTCTGACACCAACAGGCTCCTGAACAGCTTCAATCGCCAAGCCATAAGACTGCTAAATAACTAACAAAATGACTACACAGTACAGGTTTTCGCTATAAATACACATAGATCCTATTGCCTGATATCAAGATTCGTAATTAATGCGTTATGGAGTCACCTATTATTATAATAATTTAGGTAAAATTATGATAAGTAGCCTACTGCTGTTATCTTTGCAAGGATCATATTTTATTTATAACAAGTCCCATAGGTTATTATAATGCATACTTTTTTTTTTTTACAATATTTAAAATGATTATATGAGCGGAACATTAACGTTGGCCCACACCGCCACCCAGCTGCCACTACTTGCGGGATGTCCTGTATACCCTGTGGTCCCTGCCGCTGCATTTAAAAAAAAGACGGTGCATCGGTTCCTACACCACTGCATAAGCCTTCTCTGTTAACCATTCATAGGCTTACCTTATTATCCTTATTATCCTCCATGGTTAAAGTCTATGACTGGAGCTTATGTTCTCATCACGTAAAACTTAACCAAGTGATTACCAAAGAGATAAGGCAATCGCATTTTATACGGTAACTCAGCCAACGTCATAATGTGAAACAACTTTTACGTAATAAAACAACTTCAGGGATGATCTGTCAATCAATGCGATCAACGACGCCATACTGGAACCCCATACCACTAAAAAGACCCGTCGAAACAATAAATACTGATGTGTTAGCTACGTTTCCGGTTTTTTTTGTAAAATAATGTGATGAGACAACAAATAAATAAGTAAACAACAGCCGACAACAATGATGAGCAATACATAACATTGTAAATAAGAATGTGTTCTTAACTGACTTGCCTAGTTAAATAAGCTTAAATCATAAAAAAAATAAATTATAATAATAATCAAATGCAGTAATTTGAGAGGAACAGCCACAGCAAACCCATCTGTGATATTAAGGTGCGCTAGTTGGTTATAAAAGGTGGGTCATACATACAGTGTGTGAGGTAGCTATTAGTTTTTCTCTACACACATATCTGGCAAGGGAGTCAAGTTGACCAACTCATTTGGCCAACTAATCCCAGATAAAGGCTAACAATGCAAATGTTGCTTAAGGTCATTCCATTAAAGTGAACCAATAATAATATGAAACTCCTGTGACAGGTCGAGAAGCAGCGGGAAACCCTAATGGGCTCATCCCCTGGACCAAGTTCTGCAAGGTGAGCATCTCACTGGAAGTTTAGTGTTTTAGCCAACCCGTGTGTGTTTACTATGGGTTGTGTATTGAGTGTGTCTTTACCTGAGCAGAATGTGAATGAGAAGAGCTTTCCCTTCTGGCTGTGGATCGAGGGAATACTGGACCTGATCAAGAGACACCTGCTGTGTCTGTGGAATGATGGGGAAAACATCTCTCCAACTCACATTACTTCAGTATGCCTTTCTGAAGACTAGGTTTACATTACTTTTTTGAAAAGTGACTTTATTGTGCTATAATCCACTACATCTCTATGGTCTATAGGTGTATCATGGGCTTTGTTAGTAAGGAGAGAGAGAAGGCCCTGCTGAAGGACAAGGAGCCTGGAACTTTCCTGCTGCGCTTCAGCGAGAGCAGCCGAGAGGGAGCCATTACCTTCACCTGGGTGGAGGGCTCCAATAACGGTGTGTGTGTTTTTTTGTGTGCATGTGTGTTTGTAGCTTTGTAGCTGGAGGAGATGGGTTAAAGAAGGATTTTTAAGCCTTGAGAGAATTGGGACGTGGATTGTGTATGTGTGCCATTCAGAGGGTGAATGGGCAAGACAACATATTTAAGTGCCTTTGAATGGGGTATAGTAGTAGGTGCCAGGTGCATCGGTTTGAGTCAAGAACTGCAACACTGCTGGGATTTTCACGCTCAACAGTTTCCCGTGTGTATCAAGAATGGTCCACCACCCAAAGGATATCCAGCCAACTTGACACAACTGTGGGAAGCATTGGAGTCAGCATGGGCCAGCATCCTTGTGGAACACTTTCGACACCTTGTAAAGTCCATGCCTCGACGAATTGAGGCTGTTCTGGGGGCAAAAGTGTGGGGAGAGGGTGCAACTCAATATGAGGAAGGTGTTCCTAATGTGTGGTATATATACTCAGTGTACATACCAATGGACAGACAAAAATATTTATATTTTAATTGTTTTTACACATTATGAGTATGTGTCTCTACATCTGTCTCAGGTATATGTGTTTCTGTTTGTATTATTTTACCAGGTAAGCTGACTGAGAACACATTCTCATATCACATTGTGTGTGTGTGCATTTATGTACAGTTGAAGTCGGAAGTTTACATACACTTAGGTTGGAGTCATTAAAACTCGTTTTTCAACCACTCCACACATTTTTTGTTTTAACAAACTATACTTTTGTGCATGACACAAGTAATTTTTCCAACAATTGTTTACAGACAGATTATTTCACTTTTAATTCACTGTATCACAATTCCAGTGGGTCAGAAGTTTACATACACTAAATTGACTGTGCCTTTAAACGGCTTAGAAAATTCCCGAAAATGTCATGGCTTTAGATGCTTCTGATAGGCTAATTGACATCATTTGAGTCAATTGGAGGTGTACCTGTGGATGTATTTCAAGGCCTACCTTCAAACTCAGTGCCTCTTTGCTTGACATCATGGGAAAATCCAAAGAAATCAGCCAAAAAAATGGTGGACCTCCACAAGTCTGGTTCATCCTTGGGAGCAATTTCCAAACGCCTGAAGGTACCACGTTCATCTGCACAACCAATAGTACGCAAGTATAAACACCATGGGATCACGCAGCCGTCATGCCGCTCAGGAAGGAGACGCGTTCTGTCTCCTAGATATGAACATACTTTGGTGCGAAAAGTGCAAATCTATCACAGAACAACAGCAAAAGACCTTGTGACGATGCTGGAGGAAGCAGGTACAAAGTATCTATATCCATAGTAAAACAAGTCCTATATCGACATAACCTGAAAGGCCGCTCAGCAAGGAAGAAGCCACTGCTCCAAAACCGCCATTAAAAAAGCCAGACTACGGTTTGCAATAGCACATGGGGACAACGATTGCACTTTTTTTCCCCCTCTGGTCTGATGAAACAAAAATAGAACTGTTTGGCCATAATGACGATTGTTATGTTTGGAAGAAAAAGGGGGAGGCTTGCAAGCCGAAGAACACCATCCCAACCGTGAAGCATGGGGGTGGCAGCATTATGTTGTGGGAGTGCTTTGCTGCAGTAGGGACTGGTGCACTTCACAAAATAGATGGCATCATGAGGGGGGGAAATTATGTTGTTATCCTCATATTGGTAGGGGCAGTATTTTCACGTTCGGATGAAATACATGCCCATATTAAACTGCCTCCTACTCAAACTCAGAAGCTAGGATATGCATATTATTAGTAGATTTGGATAGAAAGCACTCTGAAGTTTCTAAAACTGTTTGAATTATGTCTGTGAGTTTAACAGAACTCATATGGCAGGCAAAAACCTGATGAAAAATCCTACCAGGAAGTGGAAATCTGATGGATGTACTCTTTTCAAGTCATTTCCTATCAAACACTCAGTGACTCAGTAATCATTGTGCACTTCCTAAGGCTTCCACTAGATGTCAACAGTCTTTAGAAAGTTGTTTGAGGCGTCTATGATGAACAGAGACTGAACAAGAAGGCTGGGAAGTTGGTGACCCAGGGAAGGACATCAGTTCATTGGCGCGCATTCACGCGAGAGGTAGCTCTGTTCCAAAACGTTTTTCAAGACAATGGTTTCGTCCGGTTGGAATATTACTGAGTTTTCACGTTCTAAAGGCCCTAAAGATTGATGTTTTACAACGTTTGACATGTTTGAACGAACGTAAATATAACTTTTTTTGACTTTCCGTCGTGAAATTTTCGGCGCGCTTCCTACATTTGGAGTAGCTGAACTGAACGCGTGAACAACAAGGAGCTATTTTGACATAAATTATGGAGTTTATCGAACAAAACAACATTTGTTGTGGACCTGGGATTCCTGGAAGTGCCTTCTGATGAAGATCATCAAAGGAAAGTGAATATTTCTAATGCTGTTTCTGAGCGCAGTACTCAGATTATTGCAAAGTGTGCTTTCCCAGTAAAGTTATTTTGAAATCTTCCACAGCGTTAGCATAAAGGAGATGTTCATCTATAATTCTTTGAATGACAGTTTAATATTTTATCAACGTTTATGACGAGTATTTTTGTAAATTGTACTGCTTATTCACCGGCAGTATTTGAGGGAAAATATTTTCTGAACGTCATGCGCCAATGTAAAATGCTGTTTTTAGATATAAATATGAACTTTATCGAACATAAAATGCATGTATTGTGTAACATGATGTCCTAGGAGTGTCATCTGATGAAGATCGTCAAAGGTTAGTGCTTCATTTAGCTGTGTTTTGGGTATTTGTGATGCATCTAGTTGCTTGGAAAATGGCTGTGTGGTTATTTATGTCTATGTACTCTCCTAACATAATCTAATGTTTTGCTTTCGCTGTAAAGCCTTTTTGAAATCGGACAACGTGGTTCGATTCAGGAGAAGTGTATCTATAAAATGGTGTAAAATAGTCCTATGTTTGAGAAATTGAAATTATTAGATTTGTGGTTTTGAATCTGGCACTCTGATTTTTCACTGGCTATTGTCAAACTCAGTCCCGGTGACGAGATCGGGTTGTCATAAGAAGTTTTTAAAATTGAAGCAACATCTCAAGACATCAGTCAGGAAGTTAAAGCTTGGTCACAAGTGGGTATTCCAAATGGACAATGACCCCAAGCATACTTTCAAAGTTGTGGCAAAATGACTTAAGGACAACAAAGTCAAGGTATTGGAGTGGCCATCACAAAGCCCTGACCTCAATCCTATAGAAAATCTGTGGGCAGAACTGAAAAAGCATGTGCGAGCAAGGAGGCCTACAAACCTGACTCAGTTACACCAGCTCTGTCAGGAGGAATGGGCCAAAATGCAGTCAATTTATTGTGAGAAGCTTGTGGAAGGCTACCCAAAACATTTGACCCAAGTTAAACAATTTAAAGGCAAAGCTACCAAATACTAATTGAGTGTATGTAAACTTCTGACTCACTGGGAACGTGATGAAAGAAATAAAAGCTGATATAAATCATTTTCTTGTCACCACGTCCACAGAAGTTGGCGCCTCTCCCCGGTTGGGCGGTGCTCGGTGGTCGTCGTCGCCGGCCTACTAGCTGCCACCGATCTAGGTTTCTGTGTCTTTTGGTTATGTCTGTTTAGGTCTGCACCTGTTTTGTGTTAGTCAATTAGTGGGGTATTTAATTTGTCTGTTTCGTTTGGGGATTTGTGTGGGATTGTTTGTGTGTCATGCCTTTTGGGCACGTAGGGGTATATTGCATTTTCCTATTTACACTGTGTGTTTTAGGCATTAGGGTTGCCGGGCTGCGTCCTGTTCTTTAGTAATTTTTGGAGCTGTTCTCTACTATTCTCTCTCTCTCTACTATTATTCTGACATTTCACATTCTTAAAATAAAGTGGTGATCCTAACTAACCTAAGACAGGGAATTTTTACTAGGATTAAATGTCAGGAATTGTGAAAAACTGAGTTTAACTGTATTTGGCTAAGGTGTATGTAAACATCAGACTTCAACTGTACCTAGAAGTGTACACTATTCTTATGTTTTTTTTAATGTATCTTAAATGTAAAAGTAATATAGTCAACTATACAACTTCTACACGTTATATCATCCAATAATATATAATGAAAAACACTCAACATGAGCAATTATGTTTATTTAAAATATTTATTTTGAAATATAGATTAGGTGGTCTTCCTTTTATAGCAGGAAGTAAAGGGGCTGGACAAGGCTTTGCCTATAGCTGAAAACATCCTGGAAATGAGCGAACGCTTCCTTGGTTTCTTCTTGGTGGAGCATACACTCTCTGTTTGGCAGGAGTCTTGATCATTGACAATTGCTGGGGGGAAAAAATGTAAACATAACATTTTCTTTAACTGACCCTAGTTAGTCTGAAGAATTAGTATTGCATTATTATTATTTAAATTGTAATATTCTACATAATTTACAAATGTAGGGCGGCAGGTAGCAGTCATGTGATATCCATAGATAAGGGCCTAATGAACGTATTTCAATTGACTGATTTCCTTATATGAACTGTAACTCAGTAAAATCTTTTAAATTGTTGCATGTTGCGTTTATATTTTTGTTCAGTACACATTTGAGTGTATTGACTTACCTGTTTCACTGACGGCAGGGGTCTGGTTCTGGGAAGGTGTTGGAGTGCAGTGGTTCTTCTTGTTGACCTTCTTTGTACACTGGGTAACAAACAGTCATTTGTACAGTAGGAGAAATTCCACACAAAAGGTATCAGTGTTTACCATCATACTGTACGTATTTAATAAAAATAATCTTTATAATTTGTATTTTGATGACATATGTACCTTTAGGTTGAGTCCACAGAGAGCGCTGAATCTTCCTCTCTTCTTTTCCTTTTTACCAGTTGTTGGAAGACTAGAATTACCTACCTCGTCATTGCCAAGTGCATTGTGTGATGGCAACTGGGTCATGGAGGGAGGTGAAGAGTTAGCCTCATTGCATTTAGTTAGTAGTTCCCTAGTTAATGATTTGACCAGGGCATCGTCAAATGCATAATCCGTTGACTTCATTGCAACCTGGAGCATCTTCTCTGACCCGAATTCTTGAAGAAGCCCCTTGTAGACAGCCTTGAAAATCTTTTTGATTTTCAGATTCTGGGGGTAGGCTTGAGTTGGTTCAAGGCCTGAGGTGCCACAGAACTCAGACAGAATCCTCTTTGTGAGAACTCTTGATGTTTCACCAATGTCAGAGGATTCCAGTAATGTGATAGGGGTAGGGATCATTGACAGCAATCTAACAATCAGTAAAAGTACCAAAGAGGTGTAGTCATTGCTAGTGGAGTCAAATGATGTATATGTATCAGAGTCCATGGCTGATGGAGTTGATGGATGCACAGAGACACTAGACATCTCCAGATCTTTGTTGTCCATCTTGGATTCCACCTCTCCTAAAACTTGAATATCCACAGTTCCACCGTTGTGTGTGCTGCTGCCAGACAGAGAGGGTCCAGGCAATGATTTGGCACTAGACTGACGGCTAGTGGTCATAAGAGCCAGTCTGTCAAAGTCAAGTGTTCCAGCATCAGTTGGGGACAACCCATTGATTATGTTCATCAACTCTGATAATTCTTCTGATGAATTGGAGGCCACAGAACAGGTATCCATGACCTGATTGACCATTATATTGGTGAAAAGGCTCTTTGTGTCAGAGTAAACCTGTGAGGAACTAATGGAGATGGCAGAACAGCTCGGGATAAGCCGACTTGTGTCCTGCAGAGAACCATCAGAGATGATAGTTTGGCAGAAATCTGATCCTTGTGATGGTGGAGGAAGCCAGGGGACAATCTGCTGTAGCAGACGTTTTATTGACTCCTTAGCAAAGGAGTACACAAGGTCAGATGGAAACTCCCTGGATTCTTCAGAAGCATTCAATCCTGTCTTCAGCTTCAAAAGAATAGAGTCAGACACGCTCTTGCCAGCTGGCACAAAAAGAGCCTGGGGGGTGTTGTGACTTTTTATGAGCTCATAAACTTTGTCAGTGAGCTCATGTGAGAAGTTCTGAAGACCATCCCTGGGGCTGAGTCTCGCAAGTCTTCTTGTAAAAGAAGTGACATCATCTGCAGTGGCTATGTGTTCTGTATCTTCTCTTGGAATGACCTCCATAACAGTGTCAACTATGGCAGAGATGGTTTGCCTTGTGTAATTTGTTGACCCTTGTGAATGAGTTGAGGAGTCACTCATATCAATGACCGAACTCCTAATGATAGGACAATAGCTTTCAACAGGCCACTCATTGGGGACTGGAGTGCCTGGAAGAGAATTTGTAAAATCACTCTGGGACCCTCTGGTCATGGCAGAGGTGATGGACAGGGAGGACTTTGAGGAGGATGGCCGATGTATCTCGTGTCCATCAGTTCTCACCATGTCAACATCCTCCAACATGGAGCCCACAATGGAACGAGTCAAGAGGCCTTTCTCTGAGGTGCTCATCCTCTCTGACATAGACACTCTCCTCTGGATTGTCATCAGAGTCTGACTAATTAAGGCTTTGGAATAATTTACCATGCTGGCCTGGCTGCCTTCATGTTCACTGTAAGTCATTTGTGTAGAAGTAGCTGTTCTGCATACGGATTCGACATGTTTGGGGGCCTCAACCACATTGTCTAGGAGGACCGGTTGTTGCTGTGCAAAAAAATCCTTGACCTTGGTGAACACATTGTTGAACAGGTTAACAGTGCCTTGCCAAATTATCTTTCCTTTCACATTGGCCCCATTGTGAACACTGACAGGAAGGGTTGAAGCTGACAGGGATCTCTCTAACTGGCCAGACACTGAAGCATCAGACATTTTAGTCATCTGGGTGAAGCTATTAAGGTCTTTAGTGATATTTATGACGATGTTGGATGCTGCAGAATTGGTGTGCAGAGAAGAGGTGAATAAAGATGGAGTTCCACTCTTCTGAAGGATTTTGACATCTCTATCGTCACCATCATTACTGGACTCTGCACAAATGTCTGCACTTCTACCATCAAGGCTGGCATTTACAATGCCAATCAACCCTGATTGAAGGATCCCACCAGCCATATGTGAGGCTTTAGTTTGAAACTCCTCAGTACATAGTTTGTCAAAGGCTGTGGATTTAAGACTTCTAGAGGATGCTTCCTCTTCATCATTGTTGATCTCACCATGCAAATTGTCCTGTGTATTGACAGCATAGTCATCAACAGATAAATATGATTTGGAGGCGGCAAGGACGTCAATCTGAGAAACAACGGCATCCAAAAACTTGGACAGGTCTTCTGTATCTCCTTTTAGGCTAGAGAGGCATTCCTCCATTGATTCCTCAGAATGATACACAGTGAGGATCTGACTAATGACCTCCTTGGTACAGGTTTGAAAGTCCGCTTGGATTTCAAGAGAATCACTATTACAAGTCACCTGAGAATCTAAACTTTCACTGGAAGCCTGTTTGAGAGTCTCATCATGTATTGGTGTAACACCATCGATGACCTTTACAGAGTCTTGGCAGGGAGTGAGAAACCGCCTCAGCATTTGTCGAAATCTATGATATATAATACGAGCAGCAGAAAGGGTGCTCCCTTTTGAAATTCTGAGAATTTCAGGTTCATGTGTCTGCATGGACTGAACAATAGTATCCACATCTGTTACAAAAGTGTCCAGTAATGTAGATGCTTCAGAGTCTCCCAGTAAGCTGGTTGTAAAGGGGCTGACAGATCTCAGAGCTTCACTCACTACCTTTCTAGCCTTTGTCTGGAAAGACACACTGGAGAGTTTCTTCATATTTATAACTGGAAGACTCTGGGTAGATTCACTGTTGGTGGTGCTGTCCTGCAGACCAAGTGGAAAAGTGAGATCGGAGAGACATTGTTCACTGTCTAACAACTCAGATGGTGAAGCAGAACAAGAACTGGTGAAGTCATTCAAGTCAGACATGATGCCATCCACAAATAGAGTGGCCTCCAGAGACTCTTCAGAATCACACTCTCCAACAGAAGATGACAACTTCTCCATCACCTCAGTCTTATACAAGACTAGAACCTGGCTGGCAATCGCTTTTGTGGTGTCAAGGAGGACTTGGTCTTGCAAATACTTTTTGAGAGCCAAGAGAGGTTTTGGGGTCTCACTTTGTCCTTTTTGTTCATTCATGGATGAGGGGGTTATTAAAAGTGGTTTACAAGAAATGGAGTCCGATGTGTCAGCCTCACCATTACTGGAATGACCGACGTCCAGGTACAAAGTTGGAACCATTGTGAAAGAATCTTTTGTGCTCTCCACAAATGTACTTGAGAGAGACCCTTTTTCTGGACAGGTAAAAAGCCTCTTCAGCGTATTTTTCGTGTTGTAGTAACAACCAACAGTGTAAGACCAGATCTTACTCTGATGGTTTTCAAGAAGGATCTGCTCACTCTGTGCAGGAGAGCAGGATGCCCTGATAGCCTGGGTAAGATTGTCCATGTCTGAAACAAAGGTACTTACCAACTCAGAGGCCTCATGGTCGATCATAAGGTCTCCGATCTCACCTATCCTAGGAATTGGACTAGATGATGTAGTGCCAGAACAACATGATGTACAACCCCTGAATCTTTTAACGATCTCCCGGATCGATTCGGTGGCCTTGGTCTGAAACTCCTCAGTGAGTAGTCTGTCCATACTTTGTGTTGACAGATGAAGACTAGATTTGGCACCTTTGATATTGAGGTTGCTCTCTCCTTGTTTTAGCATCTCCTCAGAACTTTTACAAGATTCAAGCATCTTCATATGGTCAGCAACAACACAAAGCAGTTCCCTCTTGTCGGGTTCATTTTCCTCCTTATTGCTGAAGTTCAAAACAGTGCCACTGAGGGCTGTCATGACCTGTCCTGTTAAATGTGTCATATCCACCTCAACACCATCCTCTCTGAAAACAACACTCTGCTCAACACTCTGCCCATTAATGAACATCTGAAGTATGTTGGAAACGCCAGACACCATCTCCTCAACCACCTTGGTGCTGGAGACACCACCACTGGCAAAAATGACAGGGGACATTCGCCCAGAGATTGGAGTTTGAATGGCCACAGAGATTATGGAATTGACCTTCTTTGACACTTCTCCAACAATAACCCGGGATAGACTTTGAGTGTCTACCTGGCCCTCTCTTTGGATACAGAGGACATTGTTCAGCGACTCTTTGAAGGAATCCTGGACACTAGTGAGGAGACTGTCCTCAGTGATCCCAAAAAAGTCACTGAGTGGCTCAGATGATATAGACTCACCATCTCCCTGAGTCTTTGGCAACACTGTCTGAGACCTTTGAGAATACAAAGCAAACAATACAGCATTCCATATTCGATAGTAGACACTGTAGTCACATTAATGCATAATTCAGTAATCAGTCATTAAGAGTAAACTGTTATACAGATAACAAAACATATTTTCACAATATGGGTTATGAATAGTTAGGTGAAACCGGTTTCTTTAGGAATGACTGAACATACCCATTACGAGAGGAGCTTGATTTGGCCGCGCAAGACCTTGAGGATTTTCTGCTGCCACTCTTGCGAACCTTCAGGTTTGTGCTAGAATATGTCTCTAATTCTGTCAGAGACTTGCCGGATACTGGAGACACATGGCTGTATATCCGTACAAAACGGAAAATTGCAGGGATGATGACCTCCAGGATGGCCTCAGATACAAACCGCACAATCTCCAGGCACATCTCTGCAAGCAGTGCCCTCATCACCTGTAGGACCGAAAACAGTGTAAGTAGATTACTCATAGCCGGGCTCTGAAACCAAGCTCCTCGAAGAGATACCAACAATCTCACATATGTTCATGAGAATCATGAAAGTGGCATATATTGGAAAGCATGAAAAGCAGTAGGCTACTAAAAAGCTCTTTGAATGTAACTGTTTGTGATAATGTGGATGATACTGTAGACAGATAAATGGCTTGTATCTAATTTTCTTGAAACATCTATTAATATATCTATGAATAATTTTCAAGGTTAAGGGACTTACAGGGTCCATCCTGCCAATGCTTAACTGCCTCCATTGCCTATAGGAGATAATTAGATGTTTTTAGCACCAAAAAGCACACCAACACACATACAATTTATAAAATCCTCCAGATGACATTGTATTCAAATACTACAATAGAAGTTTGGACATACTCCTCAGTAAGTTTTTCCAGAAACCGGATGATAATCGGGTTGAAAGCATCCGGATTGATTGGCGGGAGGTCAAGAGCCCTGGTCTGACAGGCCCTGGAGACACACTCGCTTAGGATCTTTTCATTAGATTGTCCCTGGTGAAATGTCCGCTGAATTGCCATCCTAGAGAATTCCACAGATGTAGAGGGACCTGTGTCCAAAGCCGCATTCACCAAGGTAAAGAAGTCAGAAAACATATAACCTTCTGAGGTTAGCCAACTTTGTGTACTTTGTGAAGTTAAGTACCCAAGAAAGGATAACATGTGCACTCTGCTATTAGTCCTCTGCTCAATAGATGCCCATACTAAATCACATTTACATGCAAAAGGATTACATTCAGTGAAATTAGAGTTTCATTTATGACCTGCATCTGTATCAGTGATCTGCTCCACTTTGTTTCTCTTGGTCCTCTTGGTCTAAAAAGACAATACAGTCAATGATATACACGTAGATACTGTATGAAGCCATTCCAATACAGCCCTTTGAGTAGAGCAAGGGTAAGATTGATTGTAGGGCTGTCCCCGACAAAAAAAAACTTTGTCGACCGAGAGTCATCCTGTTCTGTTAAAATGTATTTTTCCATATCAGACACACCCTATGTGTTTGAATACAATCACTTACATAGGCACTGAGCTTGTCTGATGCTTTAAGCACACTGTTTGATTAAATAATTAAGACACACAAATGACTCAAGAAAGAGCCCGATGGTGACACTGTATTAAAATAAATGACAGCGAGTGCCTGTGTGACAGGCGCACGTTGTCTCGCTCTCCTCCCTACTGCAGTGAAAAGGCACCGCATAACAACAAGTGTTTATTCTGCTGTCCATGCTGAAGATGCAACATCATTTCAGCCATTTCGTTTCTTCCTCGTTTCTGAATGAAAAGTTCTGTTACCGAAATCCCTAACTTGTTTACAAAAAGCATTACCTATTTCCTCAGCCTTGCTCTCTTTATGTGAAACATGTAAGCATCGCATGCATGTGACAATTAGGGCCTGACCTATAGCCTATCATAATCAAATCAATAAATTGGTTATAACAAACTCCGAACACAGTAATATCGACAGCAAAATGGATGCGGAGGATGTGAAAAATAAACGCCAAACGGGTGAATGTTTACTGGTTGCTTAGGAGGGAAAGGGAAATTCAGATCTGTGGAAGACATTTGACTTAGTTGTGGAAACTACTGGTGGTCAAGAACAAGGAGGGTATAGGAGCAAGCGCTGACAGAGTATTATGTGTGCCAAACATTTGCTGTTAGATTACAATATTGTTTTTTCTGACCATTTGGAACAGTGTAAACAACACTAAATAAATTCTAAGCAATACCAGTCTGTTCTAACGACCAAAAAATTGTAAAGCCTTTATTACAGCATAGCAAAGATTAAAAACAGCCAAATCTGTGAAATTGCTTAATTCAACATTTTGCCGGTGCATGAGGCTTGGTGCTCACAGAATCAGTAGGCTATTCAACAAATACTCAAACAGGCAACAGAAGCTATATCTGTCTTATATCTGTATATATATATCAAAAGTTTGGACACACCTACTCATTCAAGGCTTTTTCTTTATTTTTACTATTTTCTACATTGTAGAATAGTAGTGAAGACATCAAAACTATGAAATAACACATATGGAATCATGTAGGTACTAAAAAAGTGTTAAACAAATCAAAATATATTTTATATTTTATATTTGAGATTCTTCAAAGCCTTGACAGCAGCTTTGTACACTCTTGGAATTCTCTCAACCAGCTTCACCTGGAATGCTTTTCCAATAGTCTTGAAGGACTTCCCACATATGCTGAGAACTTGTTGGCTGCTTTTCCTTCACTCTACGGTCCAATTCATCCCAAAACATCTCAATTGGGTTGAGGTTGGGTGATTGTGGATGTCAGGTCATCTGATGCAGCACTCCATCACTCGCCTTCTTGGTCAAATAGCCCTTACACAGCCTAGAGGTGTGTTGGGTAATTGTCCTGTTGAAAAATAAATTATAGTCCCACTAAGCGCAAACCAGATACGATGGCGTATCACTGCAGGATACTATGGTAGCCATGCTGGTTAAGTGTGCCTTGAATTCTAAACAAATCACAGACAGTGTCACCAGCAAAGCATCCCCACACCATCACACCTCCTCGATGCTTCATGGTGGGAACCACATATGCGGAGATCATTTGTTCACCTACTCTCACAAAGACATTCTTGGAACCAAAAATCTCAGATTTGGACTCATCAGACCAAAGGACAGATTTCCACGGGTCTAATGTCCATTGCTCGTGTTTCTTGGCCCATGCAAGTCTCTTCTTTTTATTGGTGTCCTTTAGTAGTGCTTTCTTCGCAGCAATTTGACCATGAAGGCCTTATTCACGCAGTCTCCTCTGAACAGTTGATGTTGAGATGTGTCTGTTACTTGAACTCTGTGAAGCATTTATTTAGGCTGCAATGTGAGGTGCAGTTAACTCTAATGAACGTATCCTCTGCAGCCGAGGTAACTCTGGGTCTTCCTTTCCTGTGGCGGTCCTCATGAGAGCCAGTTTCATCATAGCGCTTGATGGTTTTTGCGACTTGATGGTTTTTGCACTTGATGAAACGTTCAAAGTTCTTGACATTTTCCGGATTGACTGACCTTCATGTCTTATAGTAGTGACGGACTGTTGTTTCTCTTTGCTTATTTGAGCTGTTCTTGCCATAATATGGACTTGGCCTTTTACCAAATAGGGCTATCTTCTGTATACCAACCCTACCTTGTCACAACACAACTGGTTGGCTCAAACGCATTAAGAAGGAAAGAACTTCCTTTACTTAACTTTTAACAAGGCACACCTGTTAATTAATGAAATGCATCCCAGGTGACTACCACATGAGGCTGGTTGAGAGAATGCCAAGAGTGTGCAAAGCTGTCATCAAGGCAAAGAGTGACTACTTTGAAGAATCTCAAATATAAAGTAGATTTTGATTTGTTTAACACTTTTTTGGTACCTACATGATTCCATATGTGTTATTTCATAGTTTTGATGTCTTCACTACTATTCTACAATGTAGAAAATAGTAAAAATAAAGAAAAACCCTTTTGACTGGTAATATATATATGGATGATTTACAAAGCCAGGCACATTTAACAATTAGGCTATTGATTATAGACCTAATTAAGTTGTGTTTTCTTCTCTCCTCAATCTTCTTAGACAATTAGGCTAAGGCAAGGGCTGTTTCCCCGTCTCTGCTGCTGCTGCTGCCTCTGCAGCATTGTTCTCAATCCCAATATGCTGGTTAACTTTGCTATTATGCACATACCAACATAGGGAAGGGCCCCAATTCAACGGCGCACTGAAGATTATGTTTCAGAACCACGGACAGCGACCGTATCCAACGCGGGAGAAAGCACATTTGTTATAAAATAATATTTGATTGATTAGTGTTGCACCATTATTTGTACATAATATAACCATATACAATTTCAGTATCACGTCTTAGCGTGATGGACTGTGCCATCACTGTGGCCTCGGCAATGGATTAGTCAACTGTGACAGGCGCGAATCAGACAGGTGTCCATGTGCACCATGAAGAAAAAAAAAACTTTTGCGACTGCTCGACTTAAGAAATCCCAGTCAACCAATAGCCTATCGACCAAACAATCGACCAGTCGACCAAATGGGGTCAGCCCTAGATTTACTATTAGGAGATAAAAGGGTATTGTATGGGCAATTTACCTTCCTCAGAACAACATGCTGTAGGGTCAAGTTATAGACATGAAAGATATCTCAAATATCCACATCTCTGCTCAATCTATTCCCTTACCTTGACTTTATTTCTCTTCACGGCATCCTGCTCCATCTGAGGCAGGGGATCCTTCTTCACCTCTTCCTCATCTTCATCATTCTGATTATCAACAAAATCTCTCTCAGCTGCATCAGTATCAGTGCTCTGTTCAACTGTGGACCTGTTGGCACCGGTCCTCCTCTTTGTCTAAAAAGACAATACAGTCAGTGACATACTGTATGTTGCCGTTGCTATACAGGCCTTTGAGAAGAGCTAGGGTAAACGATTGGTGATTGAATATTATTATGGAAGTCTGTTGTAAGGACAATTTACCCTCCAACCTCACAACAGCATGTTGTATGGCATATTGGACAGGTTTGGAGTGTGGACAGGTAAGACCCCAGATTTCCCTTTCTCTCCTCAATCTATTGTCTCACCTTAACTTTTCTCCTTGTCACAGCCTTCAGCTCGATCTGAGGCAGGGGATCCTTCACTTCACTATCTTCTGGATAGTTTAAACTCAGGATATCTTTCTTCATTTTCTGGACTTGACCTTCCAAACTTTGATGATCATGTGGATCATCTTCGTTTAAACTCTGATTGGAACAAATTAGACCATTTTTTAAATGCTCATGGATATGGCCAATATACCACAGCTAAGAGCTGTTCTTACGCACGACACAACCGCAGAGTTATTATAAACTGGTTACCAACTTAATTAGAAGAGTAAAAAATAAATGTTTTGTCATACCCGTGGTATCCGCTCTGATATACCACAGCTTTCAGCCAATCAGCATTCAGGGCTCGAACCACCCAGTTTATAGTGGCCAATATACTATGGCTAAGCGCTGTTCTTAGGCAAAACTGCTTGGATACAGCCCTTAGCTGTGGTATATGGCCAATATACCACAAACACTGAGGTGCCATATTGCTAATAAAAACTGGTTACCAACATAAATAGAACAGTAACAAGTCTTTTTGCATCATAACCGTGGTATATTGTCGTATATACACATGGCTGAAATGCTGTTTCAGCCAATAAGCATCCAGGACCCAAACTGCCTGGTTTATAATTACACAATAAGGCACGAGGGGGCTTGGTGTAATTACACAATTATACCAACAGGTTCCTGAACAGCTTCAATCGCCAAGCCATAAGACTGCTAAATAACTAACAAAATGACTACACAGTACAGGTTTTCGCTATAAATACACATAGATCCTATTGCCTGATATCAAGATTCGTAATTAATGCGTTATGGAGTCACCTATTAGTATAATAATTTAGGTAAAATTATGTAGCCTACTGCTGTTATCTTTGCAAGGATCATATTTTATTTATAACAAGTCCCATAGGTTATTATAATGCATACTTTTTTTTTACAATATTTAAAATGATTATATGAGCGGAACATTAACGTTGGCCCACACCGCCACCCAGCTGCCACTACTTGCGGGATGTCCTGTATACCCTGTGGTCCCTGACGCTGCATTTTAAAAAAAGACGGTGCATCGGTTCCTACACAACTGCATAGGCCTTCTCTGTTAACCATTCATAGGCTTACCTTATTATCCTTATTATCCTCCATGGTTAAAGTCTATGACTGGAGCTTATGTTCTCATCACGTAAAACTTAACCAAGTGATTACCAAAGAGATAAGGCTATCGCATTTTATACGGTAACTCAGCCAACGTCATAATGTGAAAGAACTTTTACGTAATAAAACAACTTCAGGGATGATCTGTCAATCAATGCGACCAGCGACGCCATACTGGAACCCCATACCACTAAAAAGACCCGTCGAAACAATAAATACTGATGTATTAGCTACGTTTCCGGGTTTTTTTGTAAAATAATGTGATGAGACAACAAATAAATAAGTAAACAACAGCCGACAACAATGATGAGCAATACATAACATTGTAAATAAGAATGTGTTCTTAACTGACTTGCCTAGTTAAATAAGCTTAAATCATAAAAAAATAATAATAATCAAATGCAGTAATTTGAGAGGAACAGCCACAGCAAACCCATCTGTGATATTAAGGTGCGCTAGTTGGTTATAAAAGGTGGGTCATTGATAAGAGAATTATCTAATAAAGGTAAATGAATCAATAAACCATGATGAATTATTAGTCATACAGAATGGTTAATGAATAATCAATGTAATGATCAATGTAGGGATAGATAAGTTTGATTAGTTCTGGAAAGTCCAGGAACCATGGGATAGGGAAAGAAATGTGTATATGCAATTACGAGGGACACCAGGAGACAGATGGTCCTGGGAGTAAAAGCTTCAAAGCATTTCTAACCTTGAGGGAAAGGAACAGGCGAGCTCGGGAGATGATAAAGAGTGTGAGAAGTTTGTGGGGGAAGCAGGTCACCAACAGTGTGTGTAAATGCATGTGCGTAAGAAAGCAAGAACTATATAATGACTGTTTTGTTATCCTGACCTCAGAACGTTCTCTGAATAAAAGCTACAGATACCTTTTGCAGAAAGCTGAGTCCTTGCCTAATTATTTTAACCCATTGTCTTACAAACCTTGGGCATTAGTCAAGGCGAATTGATTATTGATTATTATCATCAAAGATATAAAATTCATTTAACAATTGGTCCTTCGAGACGGATTTCAAACCGCCGCTGTCGTTCCAAGGAGACACCGAAACCGGGCACGGGCGGATGAAAAATCCGTAAATCAAAGACCTGGCCCTTTTCTGTGGGTTCTTTACAGGCCGTGGCAAACTGGTACGCGACAGAGGTGGTGACGAAATTCAACGAACATTGAAAACCTCAGCTGCAAATTATAAGGTTAGTAGACTTTATTCATAGTTTTGGGGAATAGCACCTGTATGATTACATTAAATAAGGGGGGAGTGATATACCTATAGGTCTGCATTGCATAGTGAAATGAGTGATACACCTGTGTGTCTGCATTGTATGTCGGCATTGTATGATGAAATGGGAAATACACCTGTATGTCTGCATTGCATGATGGAATAAGGGGAGACAATTGGGTGTTGGCAAGTGATGAGAAAACGATTGTTGAGAGTGCAAGGCAAAAGCGATTGTTGTGAGTGTAAGGCAAGAGCGATTGTTGAGAGTGTAAGGCAAAAGCGATTGATGTGAGAGTGAAAGGAGGGAGTAAGTAGAGGATTTAATGTACTCTGGGTGTTAGACGCTGAAATCGATGAATGTTCTAGCTGGTGACCTGGCTTCAGAAGTTCGCGTGGAGAAAAATCGGTTTTAAAGGGAATCAAGTATTCTGCGCGAATGGAAGACAGGAATCAGTTGTAACTTCAGAAAGATACGAATTCGAAAGAGAGACAGGGTCCGAAATCGACCCTGGGCAACTGTGGCCACTGCATAAAACTAAACTAAGTCTTATGGTGAGAACCTGATAACGTAAAAGGGTTAAGAGTCCATAGGGGGATAGTCGGTACCTAAATACGGCTTTGGGTCTGATATCTTTGGGTGAAGTGAGACCTAATATGGCGGAGTGAGATACAGATATTGGTGTCATATTCAGGGGTATTTTTTTACATGATCTAGATACGTTTATTTTCCCTTAGGAAGTCAGCTGTTGTTGAATTCATTGTAAGAGATTTATGAATATATTTGTTGTGAATAAGTTTAACAATGGTAGACTTATGTCAACAGGACAGGGATACATGACATCTGTAGGTGATCCAGGATTATTGAGGGTATTGAGGATTATTGAGATAAATTTAAGTAGATATGCAATATCTAGACAGGTTGATTTTTCTAAAGTTCAGGAGTGCAACCAAGGAGACAATGAGACATTTAGTCAATATTTGGAAACAACCCAGATTTGATACTTTCTGTTATGAGAAAAAGCTGGAGACAGATAGAAGGGCAGACAGAGAGATCCTCCCCTGCACTGCTGTAACCTTGAGGGTTGGGGAGTAGCAGGAAGAAAGAAGGGGGGCCAGCAGGAGTAGATAGGAAGAGAATTTGGTTCACTTAGCTTTAGGATATTAATTCATGGAGAGACTATCGGCTCCATTGGCAGGCACGTATTTTAGTTTTGATTTTAAGTTTATGTTTGGTAAATTCGCTAGGAGGAGATATGATCATTTTGTTGAAAGTAATTGTTACCCTAACTAAAAGGGCTTAGTTGGTTTCAGGTGTTAGACTCTGAACCATTGCCCAGACACTATTCTGCACAGTAGGCCGAAATAGTAGCATTGACTAGAACCGGTGAAATAAGAAAGGAGAGAAAAGTTACTATTTACACAGACAAGCACATAGACATTTAAAACCATACAAAGCAGCATAGATTAATCTTAAAGACGATAAGAAACTAGACAGAGAAATTTTACAGAATAGCCGAGGATGAAGGCCCCAGGGAGAATTGGACATGTG
Organism: Salmo trutta; assembly: GCF_901001165.1. Taxonomy (NCBI): domain Eukaryota; kingdom Metazoa; phylum Chordata; class Actinopteri; order Salmoniformes; family Salmonidae; genus Salmo; species Salmo trutta. Next base: position 43,804,565 of record NC_042976.1, read on the forward strand.
GAAAATGAAAGGGGGCATCCTACAAGAGAAGGTCTGACATAAGGATATTTACTTATCCTACCAAAGACATTGTATGGATACGCAGCAATATTGATACATAGGCTACGCAATGTATCAAGGGGAGGGAAGTATAGTAGAGTAGTTAGGAAAGAGTGATGGCCTAGAGGATATTACTTTAAAAAAAAAAAAAAATTGTAAGATATCCATTCCAACAGTTGGAAATTTACCTTATTGAGATATTCCGAATTGAGGGGAAGAAGGGGTGTTTAACAGTAACAGATAAGAATGACAGAGTAGAAGCGTTCCCACTTACTTGGTGGACATGATTATGGTAGCTAAAATATTAAGTCAAGATATTATCCCTAGAGTTGGTTTACTAGGAGCCATCTCTTTAAATGATGGATGACAGTTTAGCTAATCTGATAAAGCCTATAGAATGCCAGAGTTAGGGAGAATAGAGATACCAGAACAGGTAGACATAGAAGTTGAAGAATACTAGCAGAGCACATAGAAGACTGTTTGTTAACCAAACCCGTATGTCCAAGATTTTGTGTCCAACAGGTGAATACAGGAGAAGGTGATTCACTCAATCCAACTAGGAGACTGGGTGTGGATCCAGTCCCTGAGGAAACTGGAAGCAGTCCCGTTGGGAAGGCCCATACCAGGTTCTGTTAAACCACTGCCTTTGCCATTAGAAAAGCTGAGAGAGTCACTTGGTCCACGTTACCCACTGCAAGGAGGTATGTACACATATGAACACTGTTGATCACACACAGAGTTAGGAGAAGAACCGAGTACCAACAGGGTCCGGGGGTTACCTCCTTAACGAAGATTTCCTATCCCGACCGTTCATCACTGTGTGTGCTCCTAGAGGTGTGAGTATGGGGTGGTACCTAGCAGAGAGACTAAGGGCAGAGAGGGTTGGCGGTTTTTGGGAAGAGTAGAGACTCTGAGCTGCAATCATAGTCCTAATCTGACTGATACATTCAGATCCACCACCTTCTGGTACAAATCATATGATACCGTTGTCATTGAGAAGAAGTAGAAGATAAACTATATAATACACTGATGAGTGACATACAGAATAAGGGATCGAAGAAGATCAAGATGTAGAATTTAAGGTAAACATTAAACAATTTCCTGGGAAGCAGACAACTGTACAGGAATTGGGGTTGGCCAGATTGAAGTACTCAGCCAACTCACCTCGGTTCACCTAAATTCCGGATGAATACCAGTGTTATAGATACAAGAATGGCACCGAGAACTTAGATGATTTTAATGACTGAAAAGTAATTGGTAATGTGACTGACTTAGGTTTGAGAGAGGAATAGAACATTCTTAACCTCACAGCACCTATAACTGATGAAGGGTGGGCTAGTACCAGCAAAGGACGCATACGACGGAAATTACCACAAAGGGTGGTTAGGAACTTGCGCCCTGGGGTTATAGGTCCAACCAGTCAAGTTAGTCATCAGAGGCCAGTTATAGGAGGCTAAAGTAGGCACAGGAGGAGTTTGACCAGGATGGGAGTAGCTTTGTCTAGATGGATGCTATTGGCATCCTCAGGGAAGTTCCAGATGAATACAAAGCTATGAATCAATATATGAAGGCTTTAACACTACATTAGTTTGGTGGTTGACAATAAATAAAAATGTGGATGGGATTAATGACATATTTTATAATCAACAGAGATTCATGAATGAAAATGGGGATGCAGTAAAGAGTTCTCTGATCAATTATCCGCCACCCCCCTCATGACCTGGTAAAATAGACTGACTCTCGATATGTTATTAGCAGAAGAGGGCAGTGTAGGTAGAATGATTAGGTTCAGCGCTACACGTACATTCCTGAGAACACAGCCCATGTTTGGGAAATGGAAAAGTATTGTAAGAACTGTATTATGGGCTGCTTCACCTGTATGAGTGTGTTTGTGTTGTGTGAATGTTGTCTCATTCCATGTGTGAGAGGTTTAATCACCAGGACTCTAGAGAGATCGATGACGCAGCATATGGTGAGATATGGACCCATTCCGAGCGCCGATCAGTGGGATGGCGATTGCGTGCCTCCAGGCCAGGAAGATGGTTCCGTCTCTTTCAACAACGAGGAGCGCAATGTTGATGAAACAATTTTCAACATTTAGATACACTGTTCCTTAAATGAAAATTATGATGAAAATCCTAAACAGAAGTGTCATAATTGGAAATAGGCCTAGGACAGTAATGGAAGAATATGAGGAATATTCATGTATTGGACTTGTTTAAATCATTGTAGTGTGATGTATTGTATTTCCATATAGCGTGTGATGTATTGTATTTCCATATAGCGTGTGATGTATTTCCATATAGTGTGTGATGTATTTCAGGTGAATACCAGTGCAAACAATATCGTAACATAAAGTGCCATCACAAAATCTTCTGTTAGCCAAGAAAACTAAGAAAGGCTGAACAACTTAGTTTCAGTTGAGTTCATTTGAGTTAAAACCTTTTCAACTCTGAACGGTTGTTTTGGACCCGGTACTGAGTACGGCGAGTTTGGGGAGGAGCTACAGCCCTCGTCTTTAAAAATATATATAACTCAAATCTTATTGCTGGCAATGTCATAAGAATCTCCCACCCCCACCACCTACCCCCATATAGGCTATAAATCACGCGCTATGGTCATATTCAAGGAGTTTGCAATGTAGGTCAAGTCACAAAGTGCAGACATTTAGTATGCATGGAAAGGGTACACCCTGATGGTCATTGCATTTCCTTCTCCATCCACATTACCTTGTATGCCTCCTTCACATGCACCGTTGATCTATTTCACTTGTTTACAATAGGAAAAGTGAATAGGGAAATAAGTTTGAAGTTTCCTCACCAGTCTGTGTCTTATTTCAAAACCCCTCGCCCCTCCAGAAACCTCTTTCTCAATGCTAAGGATCCGGATCTTGTTCTGCCAGACTACAGTTTGCAACTGCACATGGGGACAAGGATTGCACTTTTTGGAGAAATGTCCTCTGGTCTGATGGAACAAAAATAGAACTGTTTGGCCATAATGACCATCGTTATGTTTGGAGGAAAAAGGGGGAGGCTTGCAAGCCGAAGAACACCATCCCAACCTTGAAGCACAGGGGTGGCAGCATCATGTTGTGGGAGTGCTTTGCTGCAGGAGGGAATGGTGCACTTCACAAAATAGATGGCATCATGAGGGGGGGAAATTATGTTGATATCCTCATATTGGTAGGGGGCAGTATTTCCGTTCGGATGAATCATGCCATATTAAACTGCCTCCTACTCAAACTCAGAAGCTAGGATATGCATATTATTAGTAGATTTGGATAGAAAGCACTCTGAAG